>NC_044908.1:12963524-13261442 GCF_001633185.2 Quercus lobata | reverse complement strand
AATTAACTTCAATGGTATCCTCTGAGAAAAACAGTAAAAATAACTTCAACAGTATACGTCATTTGGTCAGTGCAGTATGTTTTCCCAAAAACTTAAGATGGGCCTAAAGTTTTACACATTTTATTTTATTTAAACTTTAGAAAAGAGATAAATAAGTAAAGCCAAACATGTTTTTCCCCTCCCTCAAATAAGAATAATCTTCATTTGCAAGCAAACTTATGATGAAGTTTTACTTTTTACAAGATCTTAAGTCTGATTTGGTATGCTGTCATTCAAATTAGTAATCATAAAATACTATTAAATTCATTTTTAATATTCTAAAATATTTATAAAAAAAAAATTTCCAGTACAATTAAAACTAAAAAATTAATTAGAAAATAAAATTTTAAAGAATTTTCAATAAGCTAGGTTTTATTTTTATTAATGAAACTAGCTTATAACTCATGCATATGTATGTGATACATTTATAAACATGCACAATTAAATGTGTATTAAATTTTACTAATTAAGTTTATATATAATATATATAATTTTTCTATATTTGAGAATATAAAATAGCTACGTATAATATAAACTCTAAGTTTATTTGTAAAAGAAAATTCATTTGAATTGTTATCCACAAAATTTTAAATTTTAATTTGTCAAACAATTATTTGTATAATAATAATAATTGTAGGGATGAAAGACCAGGGAGCCCATACCTTGTATATGTTGGGCCAAGGGCCCAGTCTGGGGAAGAACTCCTCCTCGGCCAGGCAAGGCCGAGGACAAAGGGCGACACTCCAGACCATTCCATAGAAGAGAATAAGTATTAAGAAAGAACAGGACAAAGGAAGGCATGGAAATATCTAAGAGAAAGTTGTTACTATTGCATTAAATGCTCTGCAACTAACTGAACCATGCCTTTCAGCCTTTACAACCACTCCCAAAGACTTTGGGGAAGGACTGATGGGACAAATATCAACACTATCAATCTAAATCTACACGTGGACAGTGGAAATGAGAGGAAGACAATATAAAATAGAGGAGAAGGGAAAAAAGAAGTCCCAGAGCAATCTGGAGACCAGACTTGTAACAAAGTATTAAGAACAATATTTAAGAATCAACCTCCTCGAGTAAAATCCGAGGACGTCTTTCCCTAGTGAACTTATGTTATCTTTCTTTTTTTATTATCAAAACCTATTGGTCGATCATTTAATTCGCTAAGGTCCAAGTTTCCAATTCATTAGCTACAAATTTATTGTATTGGGCTCATTGAACCAAGGTTCCATACATTTTGGGCTTGGGTCCCAAATTGTGACCCTACAATAATAATAATAATAATAATAATTGTAAAGACCATATTTGAGTTCCTAACCCAAAAAGGTGGATGAACTTAGGCCCAAAAAGCCCAAAACAATGAACTTGTAGAGAGTGGGTTGGAAAACTGGGTTTTAATAAATCAAATAACAACTAAAGTGGATTTAGATGACAAGAGAATGAAGATAGACAAGTTTAAACTAAAGAAAATTGTTCTCGGCACAGTCTGAGGAGGTCAGTTCTTAAATATTTCTCTCAAGTTTGATTACAAATACAATTCTTGATTGCTATAGTGTTTTTCCCTTAGTTTCTCGATTCCCTTCTCTCATTGCCTCCTTCTTCTTTTATACTATCCTCCCCTTTCATCTTTACCCTCCACATACAGGTCAGATGGTTGGTGTTGATATTTGTCCTATCAGCACCTTATTGAAATCTTTTTGTAGTAGTTGTAAGGCTGAAAACCACTGTTCAAGTATCACTTTCACATTAATGCAGCCAAAGGTTCAACTGCAGAGCATTCAATGCGGTGGTAGCAGCTCTCTTCTTAGATTTTAGGACTCTCCCCTATCTTATGTTTCTGTAATGCTTATCTGTGTCAATAGAATTTCCTAGAACGTTCCCCTGGACAGCAAACCACCCCTTTGGACCTCGGCTTTAGTTAGCCGAGGAGGCATTCATCCTCGGACCACCCTTATGGGCTCTTATGACCAAAACTAACTTTTTCATTTACTAACACGGACTCTTAGGAAGGTTTTTACTCGTCCTCGAACTATTCCTATCCTCGGATTGGGCCCCCGACCTAATATATGTGCATTCCTGGGCCTATCACCCGTACAATAGTCCCTCAAAATTCTTCTTCCTAGCTCCTCGAGGAGAAAGGAGGATTTCGATGTCACTGTAGTTGTTCTGTGCTCATCGTATCCCACCTTTAACTGCGAATACGCCTTTTTAATTGCCCAAGGCACGCTCCTGATGCTTTGGCATTCGAGACTCGTCTTCATTAAATTTTTACGGCTCCCTATCCCCCACATTCTACAGCATGATGCGGATCCAATGGCTGAGGATTTTGCTGCAGGATCTACCCAAGAGCCTCATAGGCATTCCAGGCAAACACATGAATATTCCTCCTAAGAAATACTAATAGTTCTTCCTTCTCCCGAGGAGGCAACTGAGTTCTAACTTGAAAAAACTTTTTCAAATCGCCATTTATGGCAATTTCCTCCAACCTCTCACACTTTGCCTCTCCCGACACCGCATTCGTAGATAGGACCGAAATCCTTGATTGCTATGAGTCCACCTCAGCAGAGGCCGAGGACTCAGCCGCAAGCTGATGCATGATGGCAGCCACGAGGTATTGCCTAGCCATGGATTGACTCCCCACAAGCTCCTCAATTCGGTCCCCTGATGGATACTTTACCTTTAAATGCAGAGTTGAAGAAACGACCCTTAGGGCATGAAGCCAGGGTCTGGCCACAATGGCAGTGTAGGGAGAGTATGCATCCACCACAATGAAGTCCATTTCAACCATCTTTGAACTTGTCTACACGGGCAACCTAATTTAACCCCTTGGGATAACTACCTTCCCATCAAAACTCACCAAAGGTGAATCATAGGCTATCAGATCTTTAGGCTTTAAGTTCATCCCTCTATATAAGTCATGGTACATAATCTCTGCACTACTACCCTGGTCTACCATCACCCTCTTCACATCACACCCTCCTATTCTGAGAGTGACCATCAAAGCATCATCATATGGCTGGATGGTTCCCATCTTTTCCTTGTCTGAAAAACTCAATGCCGGTCGGATTCCCACTCCAGCCCTCTTCAGCTCAGAATTAGGGTCCTCAACTAGTAGTCGAGCTATAAACATCACCCTGGAAGGATGAGAACCAGTCCTCCCAGGTGCAGCAAAGATAACATTAATTGTGCCTAATGGGGGCCTTGAAGAAGCGTTCCCCTGAGCCCCTGACTTGATTGGTCCCCTTGCCCGTTAAGTCGATACAAAAACTATTTTAACCTTCCCTCTCTGATCAGTTGCTCCAAATGGTTCCACAGAGTTCTGCAATCCTCGGTGGTATGCCCCCGCTCCTGGTAGTATTGGCAATGGAGGCTTTGGTTGCACCTCAAGAGGTCTCCTCCTATTTTGTTTGGCCATTTGAAGTGTGGCTCATTCTTGATCTACTTCAAGACTTGATGCACTGGTTCTCGGAACACAATGTTAACCATCTGATGAGCCATAGATCCAGATTATCCCGTAAAATCCCTTCGAGGTTTGTTATTGTTGTATCTATCCGACCTGAAATCTCTCCTCTCCTAAGGGATAACCTTACCTTTCCCCTTGCCTTTTTGTTGGTCTCCTCAACCTGCTTGTACTTATTAATGCAATCCATAAGCCGATGAACACTCCTTACTGGCTTCTTGGTCAAGGATTTTCTCAAATCATGCTCGGTGGGCAGTCCGACCTTGAAGGTCCTTATAGCCACGTCATCAAAATCCCCATCATTCTTATTAAACATCTCCTAGTACTTATCCGAGTATGTTTTCAGGGTCTCACTTTCTCGCATGGACATGGACATGGAGGGCCGAGGAACCCTACTACAAGTAATAAAATAAGACCCAAACGCTTGGGTGAACTCCTTGAAGGAGTCAATAAAACATGCACCCAGACCATCAAACCACCTCATCGCCACAGGCCCCAAGCTAGATGGAAATACCTTGCACATCAAGGTCTCATTCTTAGACTGTACAATCATTCTCTGGTTGAAGTGATTTACGTGCTCCACAGGGTTTGTACGACCATTGTATATGGTGAACGTGGGCTGAGTGAACCGCCGAGGAAGTCTCCCTTCCTCAATCCTGCATGTGAAAGGTGATCTAAAGATTTGTTTAAGTGTTCTGCGCATCACATCATTCCCTAGGCCTTTGGAAGATGAGCTTCTGTTTCTACGCTTATGGTGGTATTCCTCATCATACGAGAAAGACTCACTGGGAGGTGTCCTTGATCTCTGCCTATAACTACCATCCTTGATCTTCATATTTTATTTAGTTAGTTGGTGATGTTGCAATTTCTCATTAAAACCAAAAGAGATTTCAGTTAAAAAAGTATTGAAGGTAAGCCAAACCCTTGAAATATTATAAGGGCATTAATCGTTCCAATTTAATGACTTATATAAATGAAAATTTGTGTATCGATTGAGGTAGGAAATTAACAATTTCTTTATGAGTTTCAATTAGTTCAACTGATAAAGTTTTTTATCATTGAATAAGAAATTTGTGATTCAAATTCTGATAACATCAAAAACCAATTAGTTTCTACCTTTTGGTGCTTCATGCTCTCTGGTCATTCTGAGAACTAGAGGTGGTCTAGTTTAATGTAGAGCTCTGGGTTTTCAGCAAACAACACAATCTGAATACTTCACAAAATTGGCTACATGGATTTTCAATGAACACAGCAACCCAGACTTGTTTGCTATTACCATATGGTCTATCTGGAATCAGCATAACCAAGTATGCTCTCTATCTCATACCACAGGTTTCCAAGGATCGCTTAATGAATTTCTGGCTATGTAACCACCACCACAGCCCCTTCTGATTACCCCTCTAGTTCGCTAGTGCCCCCTACCACTAGGTTTTGTCAAAATAAACTTCAACGGATCGGGTTTTGCCAAGGATAATAAAGCAAAAGCTGGTACTGCCATTTGGAATAGTGATGGACTTGTCCTGGCGTCTCAATCTCGACCGATAAATCAAGCTTACAGCCCCCAGGCTATCAAGGCAATAGCAGCTCTATCTGGTCTTCAACTAGCGATGGAACTTAGCTTCACTCACGCTGTCTTGGAAGGGGACCGCCTCTCACTTATGTCAGCCCTACAAAATGACTCTGATATATTGTGTCCTGATGGTTTGCTAATTGACGATGTCTAGCGTTGTTATAGTTCTTTTCATAAATTACTTTACTCTCATACAAAGAAAGAAGGTTATAAGGTTACTCATTAAATTACGAGATATGCTTTAAATATTTGACTTTGTTGTGTGGATGGAAGATGTTGCACCACTAGTTTCTATTGTTATTCATGCTAATGCAGCCAATTTATTTTAATATAAGCTACGTAGGTTGGATTCTGTTATTTACACAATATATATATATATATATATATATATATATATATTATACAGAAAACCAAACAAAAAAAAAAGTCATTTAATTATTAGGATTCAGATTCTATTACTGTAACTTCCATTAATTATTTAATCTAACTACATTCTGTTTTGCTTCTCCTTTTTTCTCTTCGTGTTCTTGCTCTTTTAAATTTTGAGTAATATTAGAGATACAAACTTTATTCAAAATATTTTACAAACTGCTAAAGTGGTGTGTGATGCCTCAATTTGATTGATTGTGTGATGTGTATGGGTGTGTGATGAGTCCCACATCTGGTATTTACTAGGTTGAACTGAGCTTTATTAACAACTGCAAAGAGCCTCAATTGTGATTGGTCCTTTTGAGGTATAGCGCAGATGTGGCTAGCGCTTTTCCTTGGGTCGTTACATATGGTATTAGAGCCGGCCCGGTAATCCCGTGTGGGCTCAGAGACACTACTCCACAAAGTGGGCCCTAACGAGGATATTAGGGATTTAAGTGGGGGAGATTGTGATGTCACAATTTGATTGATTGTGTGATGTGTGTGGGTGTGTGATGAGTCCCACATCTGGTATTTACTAGGTTGAACTAGGCTTTATTAACAACTGCAAGGAGCCTTAATTGTGACCAGTCCTTTTGAGGTATAGCGCAAATGTAGCTAGCACTTTTCCTTGGGTCGTTACATGGTGAGTGATTATTGGAAAATGAAAAAGTAATATTAATGGTGGATCTAAATGAAAATCAGTAAAAAATTGGTCACATTAATAATTTGTAAAGATATTTTGAGGTATAGCGCAGATGTGGTTACCACTTTTCCTTGGGTCGTTACATGGTGAGTGATTATTAGTAAATGAAAAAGTAATATTAATGGTGGTCTAAATGAAAATCAGTAAAAAATTGGTCACATCAATAATTTGTAAAAATATTTTAAAACAGTTTGTAATTGTAGCAATACTCATATATTTCTCCAATCTTCAAGATTCTCTAGCTTACATGAAGATTTTCTTAATTTATTATAAAGATTTACTATGTGCAAAATCTTAAATGTCTTATATAGTTTCATATCATTTAAAATTAGTTACCATAATTTACTACTCCAGCCTTTGGGATATCATTATTATCAAGGGTCATTCTATTGTACCCCCCTTTTTTTAGGGGGTACGGTACCCCCTTTAATCTTGGCTATAGATTTTACACATTTGAATCTGACCATTTATTTATTTTTAATGAAAAACTAGGGCCAAAATGGCCAAATACCACCTTTTTTTGAAATTTTTAGCAACAAAACACTGTTTTGGAACTAAATGGGATCTACCACTTTTTCTAGTACTCGAGCTCACCAAACTCGAGTACCCCACTTTTCTATTCCACCATGGCACGATGACATGGCATCTGGGATTTAAATATTGTAGTTAGTACTTGAGCTTCACGAGCTCGAGTACTGTTCTAGTCTATTTCCATTAAACTCTAAGAACCCCTGTCTCAATCTCGTCCCTCACTTTCAGAATCTCCCTCTCTCAATCTCGCTACATCTCACTCTAACTCTCCCACACGCTCTGAATCTCCCTCTCAGTGTCACTGTCGCTCTCATTTTCAGTCTCCCTCTCGGTCTCGGTCTCCCTCTCAGTCTCGGTCTCACTCAATTTACATCTTCAATTTGCATCTTCGGTTTGCATCTTTAGTTTGGAATCACAAGGTATGTCTCGCTCAACTTGCATCTTCAGTTTGAGCATTGGGTATTTGTGGGTATTTGTGGGAGAGTTAGAGAGAGATGGTAGCGAAATTGAGAAAGTGAGAGTGAGTTGATAAAAACCGGGTATTGATGTGTTTGTTGGATTTCTTTAATGATTGAAAAAAAATTACATCAAATTTTGAAGGCTTAAGATGAGTCTGCATGTCTATATTGATGTCTTTTATGGGGAAGAAATGGGTTTCATTTGTTGAGAAGTTTAGCACCCTTTATGAACATATGTAAAACAAATACATTGTATTATATAATTCTTAACATCAATGAAAATTGAAATTGGGTATGTTATGCTAATTCAGAAAAGGAAAAAAAAAAAAGGAATAAAACAGACAAATAGATCATATGTTCATGACTCAAAAAATCAAATACTATATAATAACAAAGTTAGAGGTGCAGAAATGTTTTAAACACCACTCTATAATTTATGATAATCTAGACACATGTCTTAATCTATGATAACCTAAATGCTCTAGCCTTACCAGATTAATCAACTTTTCAATTGAAAAAAAAATAAGGTAAGAAGTCAACTATTTTGTTTAATCCATTCACACGGATTTACCTAGTGCTTGTGTTTCATGCCAAATCAAACCATTAACATAGTAATTGGTTTGTAAGTATGCCCCATGGAGAAGCCGATGCACAAGTAACTAGGGTCTTTAACCATTATTAGTGTTAAAATTACAGGTAAAAATTCCACATTTTGTTAAACCTAATGCTTCCAACAAACAATACTATCCTCCGAAGCATCAGGCAAAGGTTCAACGCAATAAGACATCAAGGAAAAGCCCAAAACTTCAATAAAAACCAGAAAGTGACACCAATTTCCTGGAAGATCATAACATCTAGAGCCCTAGACCTATAGAATCAAGCTGCTCTTCTTTGTTTTCTTTCTTAAAAGGAAAAATGTTTGCATGAATGAACCCTAACCCTAAGTGTACTAAACCAACCAAGACCAGTCTATACAATTCCATTTAACCTACTCCAGCCTAGATTAACCAACACCACTCAACATAAAATCAGATCAGATAATGCAGATCTAAAACTATAAACCAAGTCACATATGATCATGCTTTCTGAATCCTAATTAACCGTGTATTCAGGACTTAAATCTTTTTGATTCCTTAAACTGACACTAAGATTTTAAAATAGCTTCAGTAAGGACTTAAATCTTCATGTTTTTGCTCGTCCAAAAACTAAAATAAGAAGCTCTTTCTTGACACAAAACAGAGGGCTTATGAAGCAAGAATGAAAGAGGGTTTACTTTAATTCATGTAACCAGGTTTGGTCCTTAGTGAGGAGATTTGACCAACCGTAGAAATACAAGCCGTTTGTTAGCAGGTGTAATTTTTTTATTTTATTTATTTATTTATTGTTTTTAATGAACATTTTCATGTGTTATTAGAGCAATCAGTCATTGTGGGACATAGTTAGCGTTCTCATTGAGGCAATCAGTTAACAATAGAAATCAATAAGACAAGTGAATGAGGGTTTGTGAATTCTTTACTACAAAAAGGAATTGAAAATTTATTAGATAGGACCGCTTATAGCACAGAAAAAGTAAGTTAGCAAATGCAATATTAAAGAGTGCTTTATTGAAATTTAATGATGTAAACAACCAACAATTGCATTAAGAAGCATAAAGTCAATTGACTGCCTAACCAAATTAATGGAAAATTATGGAAGTCCCTATATTTTTTAATTGTAGAAATGATCCAATCAAAGAATATCAATGATGAAATTGACAAAACTGGATTGGATTGCTATGATAGAGAATACTGTTAATAATGGGCATTTACAACACAAGAAATATGATCTCTCATTTTAGTTTGTAATTTTCAAAATCAAAATTAATATGATGTGGGTATTTGTGGGTATATATGGGTATTTTGTGGTGTAATTTTTTTTAATAGAGAGACTTTCATTTTAGAAATTTCTTCCATCTGAAAGTTGTGGCTTTCTCATTTATTTATTTAGGGGTGAAAATGTTTTATCTTGTATACTGATATATTCTATTTCTATTAGCTGAATATGTTGTAATCTACTTAACATTCTAAAGTTTAATACATTTTTTTTATGAAATTAGTGAAGGCTGCATTAGATATATATTATTGCCATTTTCAGTCAAATATGTTTATAATTAAAAATAAATAAATAAGACTGTCATGCTGTTGTCACCAAATGCCAGATATGGACCCACATGGAGCAGGACCCTCTATACAGACTTTGTTGATGAGGCAGGATGTGCATCGTTCAAGTTTGCTTTGGGATGCTCCTTTGGAAGGCGAGGTATGCACTTGTTCAATATATGTAGTAGAAAGATTTTTGGCATTTAAGTTTGAAGCGTAATTATTACGTGCTACTCTAATTATTATTAATACTAAGCTGCTCTATTTGCAGGAAGTGCAAGGTGTACTGACTTGTCATTACTGAGAGAAAGGTCTACTTGAAGGTGGGTTAGATCCACGAATTGCCGCTTATATCACAGATGCAGGGTTAGATGGACTACTTCGGGTCCCACATATGGACCTTGACCACGCATTGATCACGACGTTGGTGGAGAGATGGCGGCCGGAGACGCACTCATTCCACTTGCCCCATGGTGAGATGACCATCATACTACAAGATATGGAGGTTATAATAGGAGGTACCTGTAGATGGCTAGTCGGTGGTGGGATATACCGAGATGGTCGATTGGGGCGAACTCTGCGGCAACTTGCTAGGGCATAGGCCGCCGAACAGAGAAGTTGGTAGTAATAAGAACACTGCAGTGATGGAAGGGCCGAGGGTAAAAGCCAAATGGCTTGAGGATTGGTTTAGCAACCCTCTCCCGGTTGACGCCCCTAAGGAGCTTGTGCAGCTGTATGCTCGGTTTTACATACTAGAGATGTTAGGTGGTACGTTGTTTATGGACAAGTCTGGTGAACGGATCTCAATTATGTATCTGCAATTTTGCAATCCAATCAACAACGGAAAGAATTATAGTTGGGGTAGTGCAGCACTAAGTTGGCTCTATAGACATCTTTGTAAGGCATCAGAGAAGACAGCTAAGCAGATTGGCGGTGCATTGCTATTGGTGCAGTTGTGGGTGTGGGCGAGGTTTCCACACATATGTCCTATGATGAGGCATCCACACCAAGCACTGCCCCCAGGTCCACTTGCTATCAGGTATGTAGCATCTTAGATAGTTACCGTTTTACATTTCCGCATTAACTTTTTTCGCATGGGAATTATGTAAGTAACTAATAGGAAGGTTATGTCTGTGTTGTTTGCTAGATGGAAAGGGGCTAAGATAACAACTGAACATGCAATGCACGTCCTACGTGCCTATCATGTGTCGCTTGCTTCGCTACGGCCAAATCAGGTATCGTGCCTTACAAGTGGGAACCGCTTTGGCATGTAGTTTTTGTACTTACAATTCACTTTGGAATGAATAAACATTTTTTATTTCAGAGTTATATGTATTGTTCACATTCGTTACACATTTTTTCTAATTATATTGTTAATATGGTTGCTTGCATCTGTTGGATCATTGCAGATTGTCTAGGAGCCGTACAAAAATTATTTGGGTTCCCTGCTCGCATATTGTACGGCAGGCCAAGTAGAGAGTTCTCCTGACTCTCATTAGATGTTTGCTTAAGCGAGATCTCAAGATACGTAATGTGACTCCTACTTGATAAATGACTTTTGCTGGTTTTTAATTTGCATCCACCATGTAGCATAACTTTTAACCTAAGAAGGCCATACCATAGCATAGAAAATCTAGAAAAGCCTTCCTTTCAATGCAAAATAAAGGAGCTGAGGTTCCTTTTATTCTTGATCCTATATTCATGAACCATTGTGCAAGAACCTTCAAGAGCGTAAGCTTAGTTGAAACCACAACTTCCCGGAGTTTTGATTTCATGCAGACAACATTCATGGTGGAAATCATATAGAAGAAGCCTAAAGCAATGTTATGAATTCCGTTCCATTCTGGCCCTTGTTCCACTTCGAACAAAATTCCATGCCATTCCGGTGTGTTTCGGGCATTCCGAGGCATTTCGGTAAATTCCAGCCGAAACTAAAACTTCGGCCGGTATGGATTTTGGGATTTTTTTTTTTTCTTTTTCTTTTTTCTTTACCTTCAACTTCATATCTGACATTCTAACAATCTGAGTTGCTGCCCTTCACTACCATCTACCATTCCTTCTTAATCTCCATTTGGACCATAATTCTCTGTTTCTTCTTTACCACCTTTCAAAACTTTTTGCCGACACAAAATCCACATCAAAAGAAAACTGAGGTGTTGATGGAAGGGCGTGCAGCTGAATTAACCAAGTGGAGAGAAAGACTGAGAATGTGGATAATGGACGGTTATGATTTTAAATGGTGGAGGGCATATTCTATGAAATCTTTTAAGGAAGGGTCTTGAATGTCTTTGTGTGGAACGTGAACCCAGCTGGTTATTAGTTTTTTATTTTGGAGTTATCATCTGGGTTGCTACACCAGAAAGAACAAATAAAATAAAAAATAGAAGAAGAAGGAGAGAGAGAGAGAGAGAGAGAGAGAGAGAGAAGAAAATCTAGTGGGCTATCATTTTCTCCAACTGGAAAGTTTAACTTATGTTAAAAGAGGACAGCTCTACCCAAACGGGCCAAACCCAAAGGTGCCACACTGCTCTTGCCTCTGCTCTTGCCTCTGAAGCGGAGATGAAAAACAGAGTATTGTCTAGAGAGGAGGAAGCCGAGCTATCCAGGAGCAAGAAAAAAGTTAAAGAGGGTCATCATGCTGATTTCAACGATGGTTTAAGTGAGAGTGGGCATTCGCAGGGAAGCCAGACCCCGTGGGGGGATGCAAAGAAAACTTTCAAAGATAAACTGGTGGGAGAGATCCCAGGAGCCTATGCAAAGGCTTTCGATTTCTCGGACCTTATGGACATGGAGGCCGATTCAAATGATGAGGTGGAACAGCTTCGTGAGGGGCTAGCAGCAGTGAAGCTTACGAGGGAGACCAAACTCCGTATTAGGAAACTGTGGTCCAAAGCATTGATCATTAAGCTCTACGTCAGAGTGATTGGACTCGGTGTTCTTCAGAGTAAACTTAATATGCTATGGAAACCGGCTGGGTCATTGGACTGTGTTGATCTCGGTAAGGAGTTCTACTCAGTAAGATTCTCATTGAAAGAAGATATGGAGGCAGTTCTCAAAAATGGACCGTGGTTCATTACAGGGCATTTTTTGTCCATTAGGCCTTGGGAACCTTTTTTCAAGCCAGATTGTGCCAGTGTTTCGTCTATCGCGATTTGGGTTAGGCTTCATGCATTACCTATGGAGTTGTATGAGACGGAAGTGCCTAAACAAATTGGTGAAGCCATAGGGAGGATCCTTCGGATTGATTCCCATACCGCCATGGAAGCCAGGGGGAAATATGCTAAACTCTGTATCCAGCTAGACATTACCAAACCACTTATCAACACTGTGCTCATTGGTAGATTTGAGCAGCCTGTGATTTACGAAGGGATTCACAGGCTTTGTTTCTCATGTGGGAGGATAAGGCATAGGATAGAAGCTTGCCCGCTCATCATTAAAAAGCCTGAAACATCGGTGGAGGGTGGTCCGATTGGTGGTGGTGTGAAGAAGAGTACGAACCAAGGACCGGATCAGCGTGGCTCGCATGACTCGCATAGTACTGACACAGGTAGTGGGACGTCGAATAACAGAAGTACTGGCACAGAGGAGGATGGATACGGCCCTTGGATGCTAGTGGCACGTAGAAAACCTGGGCAGAAGAGAACAAACTTTACAGGTAATACTGAGGGCCATGCTGGACACGGACTGGGCCAGACAGCTCATGGGCTTAGGCAGGAATCGAAAGGAGTTACGGGGAGTGTTTTTGATATTAAAAAGGGTGCTGAGTTTGTTGGGCCTTCGAATGTGGGCCGAGTTTTACACAATGGTAGAAATAAGGTGGATGAGCATCATGAAGCCCGATTCAGCCGTTCAGTTAAGGGCAAAAGAATCTTAGCAAGGAATAGGGCAATTCAGGTGGTGTCTAAGCCAGACATGGGTCATTTCATTGTGAATAACTATTCAGGTGGGATTGCTTTGGGTAAGGGAGGCGATGGTGAGTGCGCCGGTGACTCTTTCCAGTTTACAGCTAGTGGCCGAACCGAGGTGGAGATTCAAGCTTGTCGGCAGGGCTACGATGAGTTCAGAAGAGGTGTTGCTCGTTCTCGAGATGGGTTTGTCCGACTGGCTGGTGGCGCTAGTGTGGAGGAAGCTCTTCCAGTCGACGGCGGACAGTTTAAGGGAAATTTTCCTGCGGACAATTCCAGGGAGGAGCAAAGTAAGCCTAGTGGAGATAATAGTGGAGTGAGGGAGGCGAGTGGCTCTATTCGGACTCATCCTCATGATGGGGTTTCGACTCTGCCCGAAGACCATTTTGGTAATCAAGCCAGTGCCAATATTCAGCAAGGTTACGGGGCTGAAGGAGTTGTTCTTGGAAATGTTGAAGTAGGGGATAATTCTGTTCCAAAGGAAGGGAAGTTCAAAGGAGAGGATGGCTTGGTTGGGATGGAGTTTGAAGTGGGAAGAGGAGATTTTGACTCTTCTGTTTGATTGTCTGATCCTTCTTTTCCTTTTAGTTATGAATGTTATAGTGTGGAATTGTAGGGGTGCTCTGAAGCCCAATTTTCAGAGGTATGTTAGTGAGTTAGTTAGGAATCATAATCCTGCTATTTTGGTGGTTATGGAAACGCGGATTGGGGGAGACAGAGCAAAGGAGATTAGTGATCGCCTTTCGTTTGATGGTGCTATTCACCCGGAGTCAATGGGTTACGCGGGCGGTATTTGGTTGCTTTGGAATTCAAACAGAGTTGGGATTTCGCTGCTCGTGAGCACAGAGCAAGAAATTCATGTCGAAGTAAAGGTATTACCTACTAACCTTTCTTGGATTTTTTCTGCTATGTACGCTAGTCCTAGAATTGGGGAGAGACAAGTGTTGTGGGAAAACCTTACTAAAGTTACTGATCTTCATAGTAAACCTTGGATAATTGCGGGTAATTTTAATGAACCCCTCGCTGAGGTTGATAAGTTTGGGGGTCGGCCAGTTAGTATAAACAGATCGTTGCTATTCAAAGATTGCTTGGATAAATGTAACATGGTGGATATGGGCTTTAGTGGGCCAAAATATACGTGGATGAATAGAAGGGAGGTTAGCAGTCTTATTCAAGAAAGAATCGATAGATTCTTTATGAATCCTAGTTGGTGTCTGTTATACCCGGATGCCAAAGTGTCGCACTTAACTAGGTGCCATTCAAACCACTGCCCTGTGTTAATGGAAACTAATCCCAATAGGAAAATGCATCTCTTGAGACCTTTTAGATTCCAATCCTTTTGGCTGTCCGATCCTTCCTTTCCTAATGTGGTTAACCAGGCGTGGCAGCAGCCTAGGAAGTTGCTGGAAGCTATGGAAGTTTTTTCTAAGCAGGCTAGCTTGTGGAACAAAAACCATTTTGGAAATATCTTCCAAAAAAAGAAAAGGATTGTAGCCCAGCTGGATGGGGTGCAAAAGGCTTTGGCCAATCAACCTTCTGCCTCTCTAGTAGCACTGGAGAATCATCTTATTAAGGAGTTGGATGTTGTGCTAGAGCAAGAAAAGGGACCTTTGGGCTTTAAAATCTAGAATTAATTGGATGATTTTGGGAGACAGGAATACTTCCTTTTACCATGTTTCTGCTCTTGCTCGTAGGAAGCGGAATTTGATCACTACTATTAAGAACGACACGGGGGATTGGTTGACTGAGGAAAGAGAGGTTGCAAAGCATATTAGAGAAGGATTTATTGACATTTATACTACTTCTCAGGAGGTTGCAACCCGTGATTTTGAGTACAGTGTGCAATGGCAGCCTATACTTTCTTGTGAAGAGAAAGACAGCCTTAGCCAAGAGGTGGTAGAGGAGGAAATTAGAGCTGCTCTGTGGTCTTTAAAAGCCTTTGAAGCCCCTGGTCCGGATGGGTTGCATGCCGGATTCTTCCAAAGATTCTGGCTTATGGTGGGTAGATCGGTTACAGAGGAGGTGATGGCTGTGTTTAGAGAGAAAAAAATGCCGGAGTACCTTAATAGCACCAACATTGTGCTTATTCCAAAGACCCAAGGACCTGAAACCATTGGTGGTTATCGCCCCATTAGTTTGTGCAACTCAGTGTATAAGATAGTGTCCAAGATTTTGGTTGGAAGAATTAGACCCTTGTTGAAGCATCTAATTTCCCCATGCCAAATAGCATTTGTTCCAAGGCGGAAGGGAGTTGATAATGCGATTGTCGTCTAGGAGATAATTCACACTATGGGGAGAGCCAAGGGAAAATGTGGCTATATGGCTCTCAAAATTGACTTGGAGAAGGCTTATGATAAACTCGAATGGGGATTCATAAGGAGCATGTTGATTAGATATAATTTCCCTGATAACCTCATTGAGACCATTATGAGTTGCATTTCTTCTGTTTCGACGTCTCTCCTTTTTAATGGAGGGAGTCTCGACCCCTTCAAGCCTTCGAGAGGTATAAGGCGGGGGGATCCGCTATCCCCTTACATTTTTATCCTTTGTATAGACTTCTTGGGCCAGCTCATTCAAGAAAAGTTAGAAGCCAAAGTGTGGTGTCCGGTTAAGGCGTCTAGGAGTGGTCCTTCCTTTTCCCATCTTTTTTTTGCGGATGATCTAGTGCTCTTTGCCAAGGCTAATGCAGTTAATTGTAATGCCATTAGAGAGGTTCTTGATACCTTTTGTAGTTGCTCCGGGCAAACAGTTAGTGATTCTAAGTCAAGGGTTTACTTCTCGCCGAATATTGATCATGATGATAGGGAGGCTTTCAGTGATATTCTTGGTTTCCATCAAACGGAGCACTTGGGGAAATATTTAGGCTTTCCTATCAAACACCAAGGAAATAATAACCAGGACTTTGGTTTTGTTTTGGATAGAGTTAAGAGTAAGCTTGCGGGGTGGAAGGCCAATCTTCTTTCCATGGCTAGGAGAGCAGTTCTGATTCAAGCTTCATCTTCAGCTGTTCCCGCTTACATAATGCAGAGTCATTTGTTGCCTAGTAAGGTGTTGGATGGTATTGACCAGGTTAATAGAAATTTCTTGTGGGGTTCGACTGAGAGCAAGGGGAAAATGCATTGGGTGGGCTGGAAAAGGGTTACTAGACCTAAAGATGAAGGGGGTTTGGGGCTTCAAACAGCTAAAGGAAGAAATACAGCGCTTTTAGCAAAACTTAACTGGAGGTTCCATACCAAAGAAAAGGCACCTTGGGCTAAGGTTCTTAGATTGAAATATTGCAGCCCCCGGAGATTGAATTCAAGAAATTTAAGTAAGCTTCCTAGCTCTAGAACTTGGAAGGGGATGATACGAGGTACAGATACTTTCAAGAAAGGAATTAAATGGATTCCGGGTTTTGAAAGTAGCCTGGACTTTTGGAATGATAATTGGACTAGTTTCGGTTCGTTAAGAAGTACTATTCAGGGTCCACTGTCTAAAGAAGTAGCCAGCTTGAAGATTAAAGATGTAGTGGATTTTACAGGTAGATGGGACTGGTCTTCAATTCAAATGCTCTTCCCAGATGAGGTACTTAGAGACATTATGGCCACTCCAATCCCCTTTTCTACCAGAATTGAGGATAGGCTGGCCTGGAAGCATTTGGCCAAGGGGGTGTTTGATCTTAAAAGTGCATATTTGCTTGCTACGGATGTTTTGGGGGATGCTCCTTTTAATGGGCAATGGATTTGGAAGCTGAAAATTTTGCCCAGTATTCAAATGTTTGTTTGGAAGTGTATACACCTTAGTCTTGGGGTAAATCAGTGCTTGGTGGCTAAAGGAGAGAGTATGGATGCCTGCTGCCCTCGGTGTCATTGCGAGGTTGAGTCTATTCTTCACTTGTTGCGGGATTGCCCCTTAAGCAAGAACGTGTGGCATCAACTCAGAAGGCAGGTAAATAGTTCCAATTTTTTTTCCTTGAGTCTCCAGGAATGGCTTTTCTCTAATGCCACATCTAAACTTCATCACTATTCAGGTCCACCTTGGAACCAAATGTTTTTATTTAGTCGTTGGCTGATTTAGAAAGATAGGAATTTGTGCGTCTTCAAGCATAAAAATCCTAATCCCAACTTGAGTAGAGAAATTATGGATAGGGCTGTTGAGTTTTTCTTTTGTGCAAACAAAGCCTTGGCCACCAAAAGGATGATTGTGAAGAACATTAGATGGGGGAAACCGAGGGCTGGTTGGATCACCTTGAACACTGATGGTTCTGTAGCAAGCAACTTGGGTCCAGCCGAGGGAGGTGGGCTAGTCAGAGATGAAAATGGTGATTGGGTTATGGGTTTTGCAAGGAGGATTGGGAATACATCGAGCTACTTGGCTGAATTATGGGCTCTCCAAGATGGGTTGCAGCTGTGTTTACAAATCAATGCTCAATCTGTTGTTATTGAGTTAGATGCTAAAGCCATTGTGGATGCCTTTAACTCTCCATCCTCTTCCAATTCTATTGTCTCCTCTTTAATGGATGATTGTATATGCTTGGCTACCCGTATTCCCCAGAAGAGGTTTAGACATATCTATAGGGAGGCTAACAAGTGTGCTGGCTGCTTGGCTAGAATAGGCTCTTTGCTTGATAGTGACTTTGCTGTATTTTCTAGTTCGCCTGTGGACTTAGTTTTTTGGAGGCTAATGCCATTGGTCTGTTTGTCCAAAGGCTTTGTCCTGATTCTCTGTTGGTTGTTTAGTGTTTAATGATATTCCCTTTTTACCAAAAAAAAAAAAAAAGTCATCTGGGTTGCTCATTTTACAACAGTTGGGCTGAACAAAAAATAAAACGTTTGGGTTGCAGCATAGTCAGTCCAACTGAAAGATGTGCTATAATCTCTTTCTTTTTTCTTTTTTCTTTTTTTTTTTTATTTTTTTTTTTATATGCTCTCAATTTTTTTTAAGAGTCCAAATACAGGTATTTGTACTATTTTGAAAAATTTTCTAATGGGTCCTTGTAGTACTTGTGGGAGTTCTTTGATGATGAATTTGATCCTTTTTTCACACATGATGATGAGGAGTAATATCATGTTATAAACTTTGTTGGCTTATTATGGGCTTATGTAATGAGTAGTGACTTGTTATATAAATCTTCTTATTGTGTGACGTTATTATATTGATGTTTAAGACTTAAGACTAGATGATTTGTATTATTTGATATTTACTTCTTTGAATTAATAATTTTATGTTGTATAAGAATATATATATATATATATATATATATATATTTAGGAACTCCAAAACACCCTAAAACTATACGCAAAAATAAGCTGATATCAAAATATTTTATTCTATTGGACAAACTGAAATGGAGTCCGAAACAGAATTAATAACATTGGTCTACAGATTTTGTAGCCAGAGGGTCATTTGCTTGATTAACAAAGTCTAGCGAAAAGGTTTGTAAGTCGGTCTCATAACAATTTCTTTTATAGAGGATTCCTTATGGGATAGGTCTACCCTCGGAGTTGTTTTTTTTTTTTTTTTGAAGAACTCCTTCAGAAGCTTTCCACAACGTCACCAAATCCTTGTGTTCTTTATGATTTATTTTTACTTCTTTATTGATTGTGGTGATGCATGAGTATTTAATTTACCAATGTCAATTTTTTACAACTATTTGCATTGATGTTGCGTCTAAGTGAAATTCAAGTATGTTAATTAGAACAGTTAGGGGTCAAAACAGAATTTTCACAATTCACTCACATTATCTATGTTATTCTTAATAAATCATGTTATTTAATTTTCCTTTTTTCTTAATGATATGTTGTACAATTGAAACTAGTTTCCCATTTAAAGATATCATATGCCACAAAATGACTTACATGTTTTTTTATAAGCAGATGAGCATTACACATGGCTATTAAAAACTTCCTTCTAATTGTTTCAAAACAAAACTACAATAGAGATTGGAAAATTGTAAACAGAACACTTTGTTTCATATTCATAATAACCATTATTCATAACCAAATAGACACACAGGTGTCCATCATCACCTATTAAGTATAACTAATGACAAATACAATTTGACAACCTTTCTAGCTTATAAAATGCAAAATTATAGCACCAGTACATTCGATTCTCAATCAAATTGAAGCATCGTTGTTGCCAATAAGGATTAATATAAAGAATACAAGCTACACCAATAAAGAAAATAATGTATGATACGATAAAAGTTGTGGAGAAGACTAAAGGATCCACATCATACCATTTTTCGTGACTTGCATTTGAAGATTTTATTGGTGATGGAGGTGATTTATCAACCCTGGTGCAACTTTTCTCTAGTGGTGGTCCACAAAGAAATGGATTTCCTTCATAACTGCTATTTTCAAATGTTCCAAATTGTCCTTTCATGTCTGGAACTTTACTTGATAAGTTGTTGTAAGCCACATTGAAAACTGCTAGAAAGTGCAGGTCAATCAATGTTGAAGGAATTTCTCCACTCAAATTGTTGTGAGAAAGGTCCAAACTCTCCAACTGAGTCAATTTTGAGAATGTATTTGGAATGGAACCTGTCAATTCATTGTAAGACAAGTTTAGTGCAAGAATTGGAGATAGTTGTCCTAACTCTGGAGGGATGCCACCTGTTAGTTTGTTGACTGACAAATCCAATCCAGACATGAGATCAAGAATGCCACCCTTGTAGAAGTAAGATCTATATTTCATTTCAAACTCAATCCCAATCTCTGCAGCAACCTCTCGTTCTACCTCAAAATTTTCAAAATTCCTTTTGAGGATACTTTGATATGGGACAATTATATCTCTGAACTCCAAAAAAGTGGAATTTGGTTCAGTAAGGCCGTCAAAAGCATCTATCTTCTCAAATTTTAGGTCGTGAAAGCAATGCGGTATTGTTCCAGAAAAATTGTTCCTGGAAAGATCCATTATCGCAATATTCTTTAACCAACACAACTTGTTCGGAATCATACCACTAAAATTGTTGCCACTCAACAACAATATTCTCAAATTTGGAAGTACGCCCACTGCATTAGGGATTCTACCAGAAAGTTTATTATCTCTAATGTCCAATGTCACCAGATGAAATGAAAAATTGAAAGAAAGTTTCGGTAATGATCCAGTGAGTTTGTTGCCTTGTAAAAATAGATGTTGAATAGTATATAAATCAACACAAGAAGGTGACCATTCAGAAAGCAAGTTATGAGAAAGGTCTATTAAAATAAATGCATGCATTTCACATGGAATTGGACCTTCGAAAAAATTATTACTCATGTCTGCAGACCATGCGTACCGCAGATTTCCTGCTAGCCATCTGGGAATTAAACCTGAGAAGCCATTGTGGCTAATATCTAGGAGCCCCAGCCGACTACCAGTTGCTGGTACCATGGTTGGCAAAGTACCTGTTAACTGATTGTTTTTTAATTCCAAAATACGTAAGCTACTGTTAAAATATCGGAATCCCTTTGAGAAAATTTCACCATGAAATTTATTATAAGATAACTTCAAAACTACCAAGGAGGTGCAATTGGCAACCAATTTCATTGGCACCTCTCCTGAAAAATTATTATTGGACAAGTCCAATTTCTCCAAATTACTCATGTCACCAATTGAGGATGGGAGAAAACCTTCAAAATGATTTTGAGATATGTTTAGATATTGTAAGTTTGGAATCATCTTTCCAATATTTTCTTGTAGTTGCCCATGAAAGTTATTGTAGGAGAAATCCAACCAAGAAAGATTACTGCAATGATCTATTGGCAAATGAAATTGACCCCCAAAATAATTATCCCGAAGATTTAGCAATTGCAATCTAGTGTTATTTTCAATCAACCAAACGGGGAAGCTTCCCTTCAACCTATTGTGAGAGATATCAACCAATTCCAATTCTTGCTGGTAAAAGAGAAACTTTGGAATGTTGGAGGATAACTTATTCAGATCACAGTCAGGCAGCACTAGCACCTTTAACTGAAACGAAGGTTCCCAACTGGGATTTTCAGTTTCAATTTCAAATGTGTTGCTTTCATTCACAATTTTGTTACCGTCTTCAATCCGGTAGTTTTCACCTTTCAATCGAATCACTCTGAGCTTAGAGTGATTGGCAAATGAGCTGAATGAAAATAAACCGCCAAAACGATTATAACTAAGATCAATGTACTCAAGGGATGTCAAGTTGGCTATCACAGATGAAGACAAATTTCCACTGAATTGGTTCTTAGATAGATCTAATAACCTAAGAGATGTCAAACGACTTAGGCATGGAGGGAGGATCCATTCAAAGTGATTCTCAGAAAGATCTAACTCTTCAAGTTTTTTCAGCATACCCAAATCTGTCAAAAGCAATAACATTAATAGTGTCCATCCTAATTATGTGCCAATGTAAAAATCAACAAGACAATCAATTAGTTTACTAGCCAGAATAGTAATTGGAAAGAATATGTTTTGACCCCTTGGATTATCCACCAGTAGATTAAATTATTTACGCCAATTAACAAAATTATGTAAACAAGATTATCATAGGTTAATCACCCCAAGCAAGCATGTCACCCTATGTAAAAAGTAATTCATGATAAATTCAGCAATATGGTGACGAAGTGAAAAATTAATGGAGAACCTTGAAAGATAAAAACGCTATAGGGGTTGCATAAAACCTTGAAGATTTTATATTTGTAACAACATGTTGTATATAAAGGTATATACAAGGATAGGTTGTAATAATGATATAAGGTTGGAGACTATTCATTTGTAAAATGAATAAAATTGAATTTCAAGATTTGGAATCTTCTTTGTGAAAATTCAAGTTTCAGGATGTTCAATCGGTCAAAGCTTTTGTTCGATCGATCAAATTGAACAAGAAAAATGATTTGAAGTTTCTGCCTAACTCGATTGATGCTCGATTCCTCTCGATCAATTGAGCCCCGTAAAAACTGTTTTTTGCAGAATTTTCTGCAAAATTGTGATAACCATTATGAACATTGGGAAAGGTTTTAAATCTTGTAAATGGTTTTTTGAGGCATCGTAACTCTCTGTACGTACCTTTTGAATGGTTATAACTCTATGGGTATAAATAGAGGTTAATGTTCACTTGAAAATATGACTTGGTATTCTATGGGTATTCTCCAAAATAGAAAGTTACAGAGAAACACAATAATTCATGTGGGTATTCTCCAAAATTGCTATTTGTAGAACCAATAAACTTGATTGTATCTTGGGGAAAAGTTTGTAGAAACCCTTTAGCAACTTGCGTATGAAAACAAATATTGTCTAAAGATAACATTCAATTGTGCCTCCAAGTCAATCACTAATTTCTATTTACTTGATGTGTTCATTTTGTTCTCTCATTGTTATGCTTTGATTTGGTAAAATCCCCAACACAACACACTGAGATGGCTTTGTGGCTTCAACTCTTGATCCGCACCATGTTAGTAGCAACACAGCAGATGATAATTATCTTAGGTCTTTCGACTCACGGGTTGATGATTTCTTGGTTTAGGTTTTCTCTTTTGTAGCACGTCACTAAGTATCTTATATATTTTTGCAGTTTAGGCATGAAAAACAAGGTAGCACTAACTCAACTAAAACATGTCAAAATCCGTGTTTCAAGATTTTCAATCAATCGAGTTGCTATCAAGGAAGTTTCGAGAATCCTCTTTTAATCGGTCAAGCTACGATCAAATGGCTATCAAAGACACTTGTTTGATTGATCAATCATCAATCAAACAGGTGTCTCTTTTGAACTACATTTTGGTCTCGTAATTTTGAACTCTTGGTGACACATTACATATTCAAACAAGATTATATTGTTATGGAATGTGCCAATAAAACCTAACATGAATAATTATATTTCAGTCATTCCTAACATGAATAATTATATTTCAGTCATTCTTCTTCGTTTGTTTTTAGTTTTTACACTCCTAATCTATGTCAGATAAGTACAGGTAACATTAACAAAGTATAAATGCCAGATTTCATAGTAGATTCTTACCTTTAGCATGTAAATTCCCGTGGAGTTTATTTTGAGATAATGATATAGCCTTGAGAGAAGATAGAGTCCCAATATATGGAGAAAGAATTCCAGTGAACGTATTACCACTCATATCTAAAATCTCCAAACTTCTGAAATTTGTCATATCTGCCAAGAGAATTAAAAAGAGATAGTGTAAAGAGTAAATCTTTAAAATGGCGTACTTGTGGATACTAAAAGACATTTCTTCTCAGAGGTAAATTGTTTTAGCCGTTAAAAAATGTATGATGGAATTTTACCCTTGAATGGTAGGCTTCCATTGAGTCGATTCTCTCGCACGATGAGTACCTCCAAATTTCTTAGATTACTCAGTTCTAAATCATAGGTGTAGAGAATTACATTAGTCATATTGAAGGAAAAATTAGGATTTAAAGAATTCTTTGTAATAAAGTACCCTAAAAACTCCAGAGAATCTTAATCGATCTTATTGAATGCATTGAAATATTCACTAGAAAGCATGTACAATTAGCGTAAATGTAGATGAGGTCAATAAGGCATATAAGATTTCAATTTTGTTTGAGTTTTTTCATGGTATTTTTTTTGAAGAAAATTTAGGGGGAAATTTTGAGAAAAATTCAAATTTACATGTACGTACCTTTGCTAGAAAGAGGCCCTTGCATTTCATTGTAACTTAGGTCTAGATATTTAAGATCTGGGAGTGCACCCAAAAATCTTAAAATGTCCTTTTGCAAGAGATTCCAACTTAAATCTATGTGCTTTAGCTTGTTCAATTTAGGCAAAGAATTCCATTCCGAAGAAAGTATACAACCAATTGTTAAATCTTAGAACGCAATGGAAAAAGGGTGCCCTTTAATATTTTTTAAAGGGAAAAACAAAATAAATAAATAAACATTTTATTTTGAAATAATTTCATCGATAAAAATAGTCTACACTCCTCCGAGGACAAATTCAGTGATCAAATTATCCCATGGGAAGGTGGAAGAAATCCACACGCATTAAGTACATTTAGGATATGTTTGGAATCCATTTATTTTATTGAAACTAAAATTTTTTTGTTGAAAATACTATAGACAAAGGTAAAAGTTAACTGAAATAGTATAATGTGACTATGAATAGTACCAAAAAGTGCAGTGAAGCCCATGAATAGTAGCAAAAATAAGCTGAATAATAAAATAAGTTGGCAAAAATATTTTTTGCCAAACACACACTTAGTGTCCATTTGGGAACAGCTTATTTAATTAAAACTGAAAATTTTTTACTAAAAGTGTAAAAAAAATTAGCTGAACAGTACAATAGAATCCATGAATTATAAATAGTACCAAAAGTGCAATGGGACCCATAAATAATACAAAAAAAAAAAAAAAAACTCAAATAAGTTTAAACAAATAAGTACATTCCAAATGGGCTCTTAGTCACTACTAAGTAAATAACAGCTAATATTTGTTTAATCAATTATTTAATGGACATGGTACTGTTATTCAAATTTATTATGATAACTCAAACAAATAGTGCTTTTATGGTATCGTGGCCTAAAACTAAATCATGTGACAAGAGAAGTAATAACAAAAATAACATGATGATGGCAATAATAACTTTGAAAAAAATTTCACATAATTAAATAATAGGTTAAAATATAAAATTTACCTTCTAAATTTCACTATTTTTCATTTCTGTCATATAAGTTTGAGTTTTGTTATTTCATTCTTCTAATTAGTTCCATTCCCTCTCAATTAAGTCTTTCGTGGTAGTTTTTACCGTTAACTGTTATTTTCTTATTTATTTTTTATTTTTTTAATTTATTTCTTAATTTTAGAAAAAATACATTAATTTAAAAAATAAAAAAATATATAAAAAATAAATAAAATAAAAAACTAGAAAGCCAGAGGAACGACGTCTGAAAAACAGTGCCACCTTTATTGTGCCAGCTATGTACTAGCTTAGGATTGAGCTCCGCAAGTTTAGAGGAGTAGAACCCTCTGTAACCAGCTTTAACACCAAATGTCTGATGCACACCATAGAGGTCCCAGAGAACCACCACGACGGGCAGGGCAGGGACTTCAACTCCCAGAAAGAAATAATACTTTTAACTTTTCATAAAGTTTTATTGCCATAAATTTTATAAGCATAGGATGAACTAGTATTAAAATGTACGTGTTAAGGAAGAAATAATTTTTTTGTTACAATTTATTCATCTTTTTGAGAGTTGTATAACCAATTAAGATCCGGTGTAATAGTCAAGTACAAGCTAAGGTTATTGCATTATACAATACCATATTGAAGGGTTAAGATTAAAAGTAAAAGTATATTTGGCCTTAATTCTTGGATCAAATTTTTTTTTTTTATAACTTTTTTAACCTTCATTTCTCACGCTATTTTTGGGGTGCAATAGCACACCAAATCAAATCCAACTTCTTGTATAACATTATGTTAAAAGGTTTTTTTTTTAATTAACTTTTGTTATTTATAAATTTAGCCTGACTTGTTCGGTTCCATTTTACCAATTGTAATCAAGCGCAATTAACATATTCCATTTCATAAAATGAGTAAATTTAAATGTAGTACATTATGTTTTATAATTGAATTTAAAAACACTTGGTTAAATTGAATGGATATTTAAAAAAAAAATTATTTAATTAATCAGTACAACAAATTGTTTGGATTCAATTGAGTAACACTTATAAAATTTATAATTAAAAAAAAAAAAAAAAACTGCCTTAACATAAAAAGAATAATAATGAAACAAAAACCGAATATTACAATGACGGGGGATAAGAACGCACGTGTGGTGCAAGTTGAAATCACCGGGTATTACCGGTCACACCAAGTAATATTTTACTTTTCCCAAGAAAATTATGAAAGTATGGAGCATAGTCAAAAACAAAGAAAAAGAAAAACCAATTTTTTTTAATGCGCTTCTCCTTAGTCATGACTCATGACCTGCTCCAAAAGAAGACTAAAAAGAGTGGAGTGGGAGATGTAGAACGACAGTGGTGGAGAACGACATCGGAGTGGGAGATGTAGAAACCATGAGAAAGGTGGTAGAATAGGTTTTGGTCTAATTGGTTGGGTTGGGTTTTGAGGGCTTGTTGTGGAATGTAGCCTTTGAGGTGTGGTACTTTTTGTAAAGTAGTGGTGATGTAGATGTTGGTTTCATTTTTGTTACTCAGGCGTGGGAGGGATTGGAAAGACTTTGTCCATCTAATTGGCTTTTTTTTTTTTTTAATTAATGTTTTTCTAAAATTAAGAATAAATTAAATATAAAAAAATAAAATAAATGTTAACGGTAGAAACTAACAGCACACTAACGAAGGACTTAGAGTCTGTTTAGAATCTGCTTAATTTGCTAAAACTGAAAACTTTTTACTGAAAATAATGTAGATAAAGGTAAATGTTAGTTAAAATAGTACAATGAGACCCATAAATAGTACCAAAAAGTGTAGTAGAACCCATGAATAATAGCAAAAATAAGCTAAATAGTAAAATAAGTTGACAAAAAATAAGCTAGCCAAACAGACACTTAATTGGGAAGAGATGAAACCTAGAGGATTGAAATGACAAAATCCAAACTTATAGGACTAAAATGAAAAATGGTGAAATTTAGAGGCATGGTTGGCTTTGTCACAACAACGATGATAGCGATGAGCCTGACTGGTATGGCATGGTTTCAACTTGTGGCTTCAGTCTTGGCTATGGATTTGTTCAAAGTGAGGTGTTTGATGTTTGGTCTGTGTGTGGTTTTTTGTACCGGAAATTACATTTTTCTGCCCTTCATTTTACACTTTATTCCCTGAAATATCAAAATGCACGATTAACTCTCCAAAGTTATAACTCTATTTCAATTTCTCCCTACCATCTATTCTGGTGCAAACTTTGACAAAATTTAGTATTAAAAGACCAATTTACCTCTCTCTCTCCAAAATAGATAGTAGAGGAGTAAAATGGATTTTTAAAACTAAATTTCATTATATTTAAAAGCAAACCAAATGGTAGAAGTTTAAGTGTTACAAAGTAATTTATTTAGGGGTCGATCATGTGTTTTGATAGTACATGAAAAAAAAAAAAGAAAAAAAAAACCTGTAAATTGAGGTAAATTTTAGGGTGGAAAAGTGTAATTTTCCCTTTTGTGCTTTGGGAATATAGATGAGTTTGGGGTTTTGGATGAAGCTTATAAAGAAAATGAGTTGTTGGCTTTAAGCTTTTGATGTTTGTGAGGAAATAGGTTTGATTGAAATGATGGAGTTGGTACCAAGGGAGTCAATTTCGTACTGGAGGCTGTTTGGGTAGTAGTGGTACACTTTTGCCTTCAACTAAGGCTTATAAGGCATGAATGGAGCGCATCTTTTTTCGATGTGGGAGCAAGTCTCAAAAACTGCTCATGTCGCTTGAAGGAACAAAGCCGTGCGGGTCCTTCGGCCCTAGAGCAAATAAACTGCTTGTGGGCTTGGAACAAAATCCTCCCCCACAAATATATATATATATATATATATATATATATATATATTTGTATTATTTATGTAAGTATGAATATATTAATTTTTATGTTTATCAACAAAAAAAATTTAAATCCACATATTTTATAAGCCTACATATTAGCTTAAATATATTAACAAATATATTAGATTAAGTAAATTTTTTTTTTTATTGTACTGACCGAAACGCCGATACAGGCCAATACAACCAAAATAAGCCAGTACAACCTGGTATTTTTTTGGTATGTTTTGGAGAAGTATCAGTACCGGTTTAATGGCCAATACAGTATATTTTCCCAGTATGGCCTGTACCAGTATAGTATTGACTTCCTTGGTTGGTACACATTGTGGGTTGTCCCCCCTTAAGATTGAGTTTCCTTTCAAATGTTTCTCAATCTCAAAATAGTTTTCAAGTTTAGAGAAAGGTAAATCAAGAATAAAGAATAACAAATTAACTCAAAAAACATTGAAATTTTTTTAAGAAAAGTTCTTTAAAAATTTATTATAAAAATCTTGTAAACGTAGCATTACTCTAAAACCAAGGACATTTGATGTTTGTTGACTTTATATATTTTGTCATATAAGATTTTGAGACCTAACAATTTTACATGTCATTATTCTAATATATATATTGATTAAGTCTAAATCATATTCTATATTTAAATCTGCAGTAAATTGTTGCCGCAATTAAAATAAAAGACTATTAATAACTATAACAATTATTTTTTAATAACTACTATATTAAATTTCTTATTTAGACAAAAATAAAAGACTGTTAATAACTAGCATAATTATCAAATTTCATATTTAGACAAAGAATAAAATTTCTTGTGCATTGTATATGTTACCAACTAGAGTTACAATGATTGTTTTTCTTCTTCTTTTAACTTTTTTTTTTTTTGGTGTTTTAAATTAGAAACAGAGCTCACATACCTTTATTTCCTTGCCAACCACGAATTCCATTGCGAGATAAATCAAGAATTCTTAACTCCTTGAAAGGCTGCAACAAGGACTCTTTCAAGAACCAATTTTCATTGTCAGCATAGATGTAAGTTTCATGGTTTATATTGGAGAGCCAAAGCTTGATCACGTAGCCAGTGGTGTCATTACATTTGACCCGCTCCCAATTACAACACTCACTCTTTAGGTCGTAAACCCATGATGGAAGAAGGGGTTCTGTATAATTAGTATTGGATTTCAGATATGCCTTCAATTCTAGCAGACCCATCCTCTCTTCCTCAATGCAAGCTCTCAGCTCATGAATGTGAGCAAAAATTACTAAAACCCACAGTAAAGACCTCACTAAAGGCCACTCCATTGAGAAATATTGTGAAGCACCAACTTTCATTTCTAGCTAAGTCTTCTTATATAGAAAAGTTTAGAGAAAATTATATAACGCTCCTTGAGGTTTATTTAACTTACATTTTGATCCTTTTATTTCTAAAAGTTAAAGTCAAAATTGTCACCTAAACGGTGTCAACTAAAATCATAGAAACACAATCTCATGTTTACTCTCCTCTACGTCAAATGAAGACAAAAACTGGAAAAATAAAATAATGAGTTCCACAAACCAAAAAAACAAATAATAATAATTCTTGAATCTAATAAATAAAGCATTTATTAAAGCATAGTGTTTTTTTACCTACATTCTTACCAGAATGAGTAATGCTAAAGATCCAAAATTTTACCAACCGTTGACATGGCGACAGGTTATTAGTAAATGAAAAAAGTAATGTTTATGGTAGGTCTAGATGAAAGCCAATAAGAAATTACCCACAACAACAATTTGTAAAAATGTTGTAAAATAGTTTGTGGTTATAGTATTACTCTACTAATATTTCTCATTAATTAAATGCATAAAGCTTTTCGGGTTTGGGTTTTTTCTTTTTTTTTTTTAATTGAAACAAAAACTTTTATCGCTGGAAAAGGGAGAAACAAAACAGCAAAACATTCCATGCAATAGAGAAGGAATCTTTCTTGTCAAGCAAGACCTAGGCAATCCTTATGAATTGACTTTACAAAAATTAGGGGCGGCCGGCCAAGCCCAATAAAACATTTATTAAGTTCACATTGCTTTGATTCTAAATTAAATCTTGAATGTCAGAAACGAAGTTTTTCAACCTCCACTGAACACCAGCTTCTTTATTGATGACAGCATTCACACCGATCAAGTTAAGGGGTATTTTACCATGTGCAATTGCTCTCAATTATTGTTGAGATTGAGAATTTTAAAGTTTTTTTTTTTTTTTTAATTTCAATCTCAATCTTTAAATAATAATAAAATATTACAAATTATAAAATTACAAATTAAAGAAATAAAAATCATGTGTGAGACGAATGAGCCCATGCAATACCCTAGATATTGTATGGGATCCTAATCCGCATTGATATTATTAGGTTCTAAAAGTTTAGAACAATTGGCAAACCATGAATATAAACTTGTCTAAATATAGATCTTAGAGTCTATGACTCCATATTAGACAATGTTCAAAGTGCTGCAAGTCAAAATTCAAAGAACATACAAGCTGCAGGTTCAAAAATTCAAAATCAGACTGGTTCAATCGATTAGGCTCGATCGATCAAGCTCAATCGATCAGAAGTCGCAAATCAACAAAAATTAGCAAAAGTAAAAAGCCCATAACTTGTCCGTTTGAAGCTCAAATCGCGATCCATTTTTTGCAGTATTTAAAAGACATTATAAGCTAACCCTAGATGGGGTTTTTAGAGAGAAAAGAGTGCATCATGTGCCTCCAATTGTAGATCTAGGGTTTTTGTACCCAAAACTCTCTAAAGTCTTCTACAGGAAATATTCCTTGAAGAATCTCAAGATCCGGTGTTGTAGAAGTTGCTGCATACAATATCCACCACTGATGGTGATTTAAAACCTTTGAGTGGGATCTCAAAGTTACAAACATGGTGTTTGTGTGCAACAAATTCAAGATAGAAGAGTCCGTGGATTCGGAGCTGCACATGGTCGTATGAGTAAGTTCTACAAGAGGTAGCTTTAGATTTTAGGAAGAAAATCTATTGTAAACTTTCATTCTATCATAGTGGATTTGTTTGCCTTAAGGATAGGTCAGGTTAAATCCTCCCCAGGTTTTTTATCTTGAAAAGGTTGGTTTCATTGGTTTTCCTAGGTAATTATATCGTTGTCTTATTTATTTTTCCGCACTACATGATATGATTTATTGCTGTTTAACCTAGATCTGAAGAGTAAACCTAAGTGTTAACTTGGTTAATTAATTAGGTTAAACAATCTGAGTGTTCAGAGGTCTAAACAAACAAATAGATATACCTCATAGAATCACTCTCAATTGGGTTATTTACTTATTTTCATTTAACCTAAATATTTGTTTGTGTTTAAATATAAATTTTCTTACTTATATGATTCATTGTTATATCAATTAAGTGTTGTATAAATATACCATTAAATATTGCATCAAATTTCTAATTAGATTTGGTTTAGGTTTCTTAACAAGAGGTGGATTTTTCTTGATATAAAAGGAAAAAAAAAAATTATCTTATTGAAGAGGAATATGGATATTCATTGTACATGAAAAAATATAATCAAAACCTTATAAATAAATATTATTGCAAAGGATTTGGTGACTTTTGAAATTCTTCCACATGGGGAGAAGACTCTTAGAAGAACATAAGGTGGGTTCCTTAGAGCAGTTTGGTAAATTTGTTTGAGTTGAAAGATACATATGGTATCAGTTAAGAGTTTGTTTTGTGAGCGTGTGAGTTTTTTTAGTTTATTGAGGTTTTTGGATTGTGAGTATATGTGTGTGAGGTTTGTAAGTGAGTTTGTGTTTGTGAGAATAAGGTTTGTGAGTTGTGGGTTTTGTTTATATTTGCAAGGTGTATGAGTTAGTTTGATTAAGTGTTGTTGTAATCCATATCATTAATAGTGAATTTAGCTGGTGTTGCATTGCATGTGAATGTAGGTATAGAGTTTATCAAACCACGTTAAATATTGTTGTTTCATTTAATAGTTTATCTTTCTGTCCTTGTGAATGCGCTTCTACTAGTCTCAAAACACAACATTGAATATTGGAATTTCTGCTATTTCACAATATATATATATATATATATATATATATATATATATATATATCGTGCTAGACAAGTAGTTATTTATATTTTATTTTATAAGGTTAAAAAAAAGCTCAATTGTGACGACTAATTGAAGCGGTTACTATTTGCTTTATGATTAAATATGTGTCTATCTTTATATATATAATTTGATGGCAAGGAAAGGGGAATTTAAAACTTGAATGTTTAAAAACACTAAAAAATGTCAACCAGTTAAACTACAAAGCTTTCAAAATTTCTTTTTTTTTTTTTTTTTCTTTATGTTTTCTTTATATCAAGCAAAAACTACTATTTCATTCTATAGAGCCTAGATCGTAGATGCTAATAGTTATCTTTAAAAGAAGTTTTACGTTCACAATATTTTTACAATACTTTTACAACAAATCATATATGGTAAATTGTTATTGATTCTAATTTGAACTTATCATTAAATTTACTTTTCAGCCTACCAATTAATAACAACCAGTAATAACTTGTCACTTAAGATTTGTCATGAAAGTATTGTGAAAATGTTGTGGACAAACATTTCTTTATCTTTTAAAACTTTTGTGTATTATCTAAAGCTCTTTTTTAGTACCTTTTGGCCCTAATGATACTAACTCATGAGTAGGTGCTAAGGGTAATGGAACAAATAGTTAACACTTTTTTAGCAACAAATAGTTATGACTTTTTTTTATAATAATAGTTAAGAATTTTTTTTTTTTATATATATTTTAGTAATAGTTAAGACTTAGGAGAAGGAACTATGTGTATGGATATATGTCTCTCATGGGTTATGTGTAATTGGGTTCCGCCGGAATTCATTTGCATGTTCATTTAGGTTCTCTGCAATTTTATATTTTTGTTTCTCACGAAAAATTAAAAATAAAAATAAAAAAAGTTCTCTTCATTTTTGTTTTATTTTTTATTTTTTTTTTGGTCTAGTAAGTTTCAAGTAAAGCACTCATCGAATTTTCTATTTAATTATTTATGTTTTAACGGGTTCAGAAAAATCCCTGTTACGCTTTTTTTTCCATTAGCCTTATTGATTTTTTTTTTTTTGACAAAAATGATAAAAGTATATTAATAGAGAAGAAAAGTACTCGTCCCATTACCCGGAAGTTGTACATAAAAGCCAGCACAATGGCATGCAACCCCAAGAAACAAAACTAAAAGAAAGAATAGAGAAGGTGTCTCCTGAGACATGCTCACGAGACCCATATCTCACTGACATGTGAGTTCCACGCGAGAAATTGAAAAAACTATCAAATATTAATTGCTCTCTCTCTTTTCCCATAAAACTTTCTTAAAATAGTTTACTAACAAATGTCCTTACGGTATTCGTTAACAGTTCCCTTTCTATGAAGTATTATTTTCTATCATAATGAATGACATTAGCAAATTACACCAACGTAATAATGATATTAGTAATAAACAAAATACAACACAAAATTTAGATGAAAATATCACAAATGAGCAAGAAATCCACCAAAATGAGTTAGAAGATAATGAAATGATACAATTGCAAGATAACAATGATGTTCAATTTTGCAATACAGCAAATCTTGATAATGAACTTCAAAAGAATTTAGAATAAAATGAAAATAATGATGAAAATGGCACAAATTAACAAGTTCACCATAATGATGTTCAATTAGAAGAAAATAAAAATAATAATAACATGTCAAAATACATTCCTACAAATATTTATTGTGGGGCCAGAGAACTTATGACCCGGCCCACTTTCCATTAGGACTCAGGGCCCGTGTCGAGAAGAGTAGTTGCCGAGGACAAGTGGTGAAAGACCAAATAGCCTAGAGATGCAGCCGAGGATGACCCTGTCCTCGACTCCCAAGACTTCAAAGGGAAGAGCGACATGTTGTCAAAGGCAGCCTTCAAAGCGCCCCCAGAAGAAGAGGCGAGTAGAATGGGACTCATATGGGAGTACGAAGTGGGGGTGGTTCGAGATAAAGACGTCACCTTCGCATTGAACAAAATTTTAATTAGTCAATTTGCATTTCAAAAGGAAAGAAAATTAGATTTTAAATGAAATATATTATAATAAATAAATATTTTTAAAAAATGCCCTATTTTAGTTCTCACCTTAGACCCCAAAATGTCTAGGGCCAGAATGGTCCCAACTCCTAGAGATAAGCGGTTCAAGCGATTGCCCCAGTAAGTCCCGTGGTATTACTCATTACTGTCACATGACGTGGGGTCGATAAGCTTACACCAGAGACCCTCCTTTTTACATTCAGCAAATAATAAATAAATAACACATGCACACATGTCCCAGACTAATATGCCAGCCAATTACATGTGGCCTGATCCATCAACGTATATAGCACTAAATAAATAAATAAATATTACACATAACGTGATGGAAACAAGAAGGATGAAAAGATCATATACATTCACACACACCAACCAACCATTAATTTGACAAAGAACTAAACAGAAAGAACAAGGAAAGTTCATATGTGTGGAGTCCGGAAACGCAATTGACGGAGAAGAGAGAGAGAGAAGAAGAAAAAGAGGTGAAACTTTGCTAGAATAATTGTACTTGAAATGGCTGGCATTTAAATTGAAAGAGAAAGTACGTGGAAACACGTTTGTACCATAATTTTTGCCACAATATGTGTGCAATTGTGAGTTATGGAAAAAATGTATTAAGTCTATTTGAAAGTGACAGTTCACCGATTAAAATTGCATATATCATCCAGATGCGGTAACTATTGTGGCAAATGATGTCATCCTAGAAGAACTGAATCTAAAATGTAGTAGGGGCATAATCGTTCCCAGCTTAGTGACCAATATGAAAATTGCCAACCTGTATTGATCAATATGGTATAAAATTGCCAATTTCAATGATGATTGCCATATACTTAAAATGTTAAAAAAATAAAGGGTAAATTGCAAATTACAAGTCTAAAGTTTGAGAGTGTTTTAATTTTATATCCTAACGTTTCAAAATTTGGAATTTACTCCGTCCTAACTTCAAGTCCTGACTCCATCTTTGTTCGTAAGGATAAAAGCCAGATTGAAAATGCCGAGCATCTATATTCCATAGCACACCCCATGAGGTCTGCTTCTATGACCAATTGGCCATTGCAGTGATTATAGAGAAATAGATTCCAAGTGGCCTGTTTCTGGGTGCCAACATTCTCATGACCACGCCTCTATTTGTCAAATTTCTACGGCCATTGTCTTTTATTGCAGGACCAAAGAGCAAGGGTAAAAAATACTATTTAAAACATTGCTTACATTTAGTCAACTTGTTAAAAGATAATATGTTTGGTATGTTGATTTTGTAGTATTATTTTGATGCGGTAAACATGCTATTCAAGTGACTCCACTTTTTCAAAAATATAGAATATGTGACTTTGAGTAGGGGCAATTTTATAGCGAAGTCTTAAGATTAAAATCCTAAAGTTTAGGAATTTGAAATGAACAATGAAAAGTTTTGAGCTGTCTCTACATATTTTGTGAAAAAAATCTATTACAATTTAGTGTTTACAACTCAAATTCCAATTTCCCCATCTCTCCCATTCTTTTTACTTGTCAATATTTAATATTTGACTAAATTACATATTGACTCTCTAACTTTGATTAAAGTTCATTTCCTCTAACTTTATTTTTATTTAATAAAATTTTTTAACTTTCAAGTTTATTTAATTCATGCCTCCTGTTAGTCTCCATTAGAATTGCATCGTTAGTAACCTCCAAAATAACATAGTTTGCATTTTTTTTTTTTAAAAAAAATGAAAATTAATACAAAATAATATTTTTTGAAAAAAAAAATTTTAATTTAAATATCTTTCATTTGAAAAATACACGAAAATAAAAATCAAAGATATTCTCCTCCTGTTACACGAAAAAAATTGAAATGCTTGTATTTGTTCTTTACCTTTTAGTTGACATTCCAACCAATTTTTTGGATGCATGGCAACAAGCCAACAACCGTGATCAGCTTGCCTCCTTCCAAACAATTTACTTCTTTGTTTTGTTCGGCACTTGGGCTCCACAATATTCTTGAATTCAAGCAATCAGTTGCTTGATTTCTTTTGTATTGATTGGCGCCGCAATAATTTTGGCCGCCTCTCACGTTTAAAGCACGTGTGTCACTTTTAAGAAGAATTAAAGCTTTTTTTTTTTTTTTTCTTTTTTTTTTCATTGCAAGAAGCAAATTCCTTATTCCTTTGACCTTGATGAGAGGTGGTATTACATCAAACATTTCTTTTTTTTGGTAGAATATCAATATATGGTGTCCACTTCTAATGATTGCGCTCTTTATAATCAGACCAAGACATCAATTGATTTTTATTCTATACGTGAATTGAATCCCTATTCTTTTATTCAACTATAAGAAACTTTATCAGTTGAACTAACTGAAACCCACAACATTTTGTAAATCTATTGGCATGTAAGAAGTATATTTGCAAACAAGCGTTACACAAAATAATAAATTTTAAAATAGTGTGCCTTCCTTGTAGGTTGTGGTGGACTAAAGTAAACCATTAATAGTGGCATCCTTGTTAACACATCAATAAATTTTTAATACACCTAAAAATTAATATTGATAAAAAAAAAATTTCACCTTCATAATGTTTTTATTATGCTCATTGATTTTTTTCCTCAAAAAAAAAAAAAAATTATGCTCATTGATTTTACTCCAATTTCATTTATTCCCTTAGAAAGGTTTTAAAAATCAGATCAAACAGAGAATATAAGAAGCAAAAATGACAAATTACAACTTACTCACCTGTGGTTTGACCGAAATTTAAGTTGCTTACCTATGATTTAAAAGTTGGCACTTTGCCCACTTGAAATTCACTCCGTTAGACTTTCGTTACCCACCTTTGTACTTTTAGCATTAAAAATACATTACAAAAAATCAAGATTTAAAAGTATATTTGTTAAAATGGTGAAGTTTTGGCTTAAGAACATTTTTCATCTTCATAAGTACATTCTCAAACCTATCAATTTAAACAAAACTCTCAAGGGATAATCATCAATGAATGTTTGAATTTTGCATGTCTTGACTAATGGATGTTCTGCAAATCACTTATTTGTAATTCACAACAAGATAAACATAGAAATCCTCTTGAAAGTACGAAAATGCCAAAGGAGTACAATATACAAAGTGGAGTCTTACATGGAGTACATCACACCAGCAACTTAAAAAATAAGTACATTTCTGACTTCTACATCCAAAATTTAAAAATTCATTATTTCATAAAAATTTGAAGTAATACTAAAATTATGATGAAATTAAAAATCATTGCATCTACCGCTTCTATCTCATCTTCATCAACTCTTGATAATACCCAAAATGAACTCCATTCAAGCACAATAGTAGAGTTGGAGATGAACCAGTTGGATTAGATGGCCCAAAGCCTTAATCTCCCCATGGCCTTTCTCCCAAAATATAATAATTTGGTTTTGTGTAGTCCAAAATAAGTTTATCATATCAAAATATGCCTAAAAATTAGTTTGTAAGTGGCTAACATTTGTGATTTGCACAACATCCATAAGTCAAGACATGCAAAATTTAGACATTCATTGATGAATATCCCCTTGAGAGTTTTACTCAGATTGATAGGCTTAAGAATGTTCTTATCAAGAGGAAAAATATTCTTAAGCCAAAGCTTCACCATTTTAAGAAATATATTTTTAGATTTTGATTTTTATGTTTTTGTTATGTTTTTTGTGTTTTTAACTGTAAAAATACAGAGGTGGGTAATGAAAGTCTAATGAAGTGAACCTCGGGTAGGCAAAGTGCCAACTTTTAAATCACAGATAAGTAACTTAAATTTCAAGCAATCTACTGGTAGGTAAATTGTAATTTGCCCAAACAAGAAAATGGTTTCTCATTTTTTTTCAGTTGATCGGATTTAATCAATGGTCAAATTTGTGACGTAATAAGCAATTAAATTTATACTTATTTAATAACATAAATAAATTATTTATATTTTAAATTAATAATAATTAACAATATCAATTGAATTCATTATTTCACTAATGACATTTGAAGTGATGTTAACAAATATACTCCTAAAAGAAGTTCTTTATCTATCACTCTAAAATAAATCTAAGCATATTGTAATTAATCAATTAGAGTAACTTGTATGAGGACCACAATAGGTCTCCTAACATTCTCTTACTTGGCCCACATGGCATTTAATTAACTTGATGAGTGACGATCATTGTAATATACTTAGGATATTACCTTTATCATCTAGTTGTGAAATTCTCCCACTTTAATAAACAATCCAATACATAAAGCATAGCGGTAAAACTCTTAATCATAACCAGTATTGTCTTCCATGTAATACAATGTATGGTACTATGCGAGTACTTTATAAGCCATCAATTTTTTTATGAATAGACTACCTATTAGCCATTCAAGTCCCCCTTCATATATCCACCACAAATAAAACTCTCTTTATATTTATGCTTTATGTGCACAAAAAAACATTTTGCCTTATTCTCTATAAATAACCAAATAAAGGCCTAAATGTAAAAAGAAATATTATGTTCACAACATTTTCACAACAAATCTTAAGTGACAAGTTGTTACAAGTAGTTATTGGTGAATAACAAAGTAATTTCAATGATATGTTCAAGTCAAAACCAATAAAAAGTTAGTACATTATCACCTATGATTTATTATGAAAGTGTTGTGAAACAAAACATCAAATTATAAGCTAACAAGTCCCACATGTTCCACGTGATCTTTATATAGTTCAGCCAACAAACCTTTAGTTATGACCTTTTGGGGTCAATAATCAAGAGCTCATGGACACCTTTTGTTTCTTAACATTCTCTCTAACACTAGTGTACTTTATGTCAATATGCTTACTTTGGCTTCCATTTTTATTATTCTTAGAGAAGAAAATTGCAATCAAATAAATTGTGCCAGAATTTTTAAAGGTCTTGATATAGAATTGAAAATCTTGAGATTTGTGATAAAAAGATTTTAACCATAAATAATGCATGTGTTTTAGCTTAGTATTCAATAGCCTCCACGGTAGATGAAGCAACGATTGTATATAGTAATTCTCTAAGATATATCACCTACAAAAAATAAAAAGGAAATTATATGTTGTAGTAGACTTTCTTGTCTACACATCCGGTAAAATTGGAATTTGGGTAACCAATCACCTCCAACTGATTAATATGCAAGTCAACCTGTAATCATTGGTTACTTGTAAGTATCTCAACCTTTTTCGCAACTTTCCAATGATCCAAACCAGGGTTGCTTTGATATCAACCTAATGAGATACTGAGTGTTAAATTAGACTTTCTTGTGTGCATACTTTCACCACTTTTGGGCAAAGCAAAATGAAAATACAATTGTTTATTTCTTCCTCAAAACCTTTAATGATATAAACAAATGTTTTATCTTACATGGTCCAACACTAACTACAGTTAGTCCTCCACGTAGTTGAACAAAAAAATTCAACATAAATGAAAAAAGACTTTTACATGTACACTCCTATGGTCTAATGATACATGTTAAATGTTTCCCTCCAAAATACAAGGTAAGAACCGGTTTACCTTCAAAAGTTAGTTCCATGAGCGACCACTACCATGACCCCTCCCACGATCTCGAAAACCCCCATGTCCTGATTGATTGATATTCATTGAAACAGTCAATTTTAGTAATCAAATTCACGCACTCATACATGTAAACACCACAACAAGCATGCACGTGTATGCGCGCGTGTCTAAGAATATTCAAGCTAGCCAACTAACCTGACGGGGGAGGAGGTGCACCACGCCCCATTGCAGCCAAATCAGGACTGACCTTCTGTCGAGCTTCCTCAAGTATGCCGATGAGATCCTTTGCAAATCTAGCATTTGCGGCAGTGAAGAAAGTGTGCAGTTCGTTTTGCCCCGGCCCTTCCTGTTCGACCAATACGGTGAACATAGTCCACAAGGGATCCAGGGAAGTCATAATTTATCACATATTTCACGTCCTTCACATCTGCCACAAAACAAAAGAGCATTATAAGTTATAAGAAATGCATTAGGCCAACAATCTCTCACATCAGAAGCTTATTTAGATCAATGAATCTATGATCTCGACACATTTCTGCATTTATGCTAGTGTGTTGTTGTAGCAAATAAACACAAAATGTCAGATGAATACCCCCAAAAACCATATTCTGGCAACAATTATGCACAGAGGGGAAACGTTCAAAGGCAATATCCAATATCCATAGACATGAAAACAAGTGGCTCAAACAAATATACAAGTAGAATCCATGTGAAAAATAACACCATAATGCCCATCCAATAAAATTAAAAGAAGACTTAAATTAGGGACAACAAGAAGATCAGATTATAATTTCCTTCCAAAATGAGATGTTGATGATGAGTGCTATTAGTAAATCGTTTACCTACACAATTTCCTGTACTAAAATATAATTTCTATCAACTCTTTGAACAAGCTTTAAGAGTTTTATCCCCATACCTAAACTACGAGCTGCAACATCCGTAGCAGTCATTATAGGACTCTTGCCAGCTTTAAACTCTGAGAGGACCCAATCCCTCTCTGCTTAACTTTTATCTCCATGAATTGAAAGAGCTGGCCAGCCATCCATGCGAAGCTGCCAGGTAATCTGATCACATCCTTTCTTGGTATCCATGAAGATCAATATTCGGCTGCCATCCATGATATCCTCCAGCAATTTAACCAATCTGGAAAATCAAACCTATCAGTAAATTGACCACATCAAATCTCATATGATGAGATCTTGAAGAAATTAGAATATACAAGAACAAAATAGAAATGGGGCCTACTTGTTATATTTCTGGTTTTCAGAAACAATGTCAACATGCTGGCGTATAGCATGGTTAGCTTTCAAATCTTGAGATCCTATTATCACCTATGCAAAGTCCAAGATAAGAGCCAATCACATAACATAATCGCACATTACAAACAGATACACATACCACAAAAGCAGGAACTTTCAAAAAGCGCATATGCCCTCCAGAACTCTGGCAATTACAAACCAAGCCATTAAACCTGGGAAATTACCCTCAGTTTCAAGAAAAAGGAAAGAGGGGGGAGGAGTAGGGAAAATTCAGAAAAAACAAGCTGCCTCAAAACGAGTAAAATGACATATGAGTTATGACTGGCAACTACACACATCAAAAGTATAAAATAAAAAAGAAACACAGAAAAGAATATATCCTAACAGAAGAAATCCCACAACTGCGGTAGGCAGTAGCAAAATTAAGTTAGAACACCTTACTTTGTACAGGTTGCAAAGAAACTGTCTAGCAAGTTGTTCAACCTCTTTAGGCCAGGTAGCACTCCAGTACAAAGTTTGACGATCTGGGCTAATCTGCATTGAACAAAACATTAGGAGGGAAGTAAAGGGCCCATCGCATTGCCATCAGTGAAACTTAACAGTGGATTAGCTGGCATCTTCAAAATACCACATTTGTACTACTTGCAACTGGGCATAAACATTACGAAGTGATCATTAAAGCAATCAGTATTCCAGGACCAGGGTCAATCCTAGAATGAAGCATTTATTAAATCTAAAAAATTATAAAATTAAATAAAATTTAAAAAAAAAAAAACCCATGGACATTATTTTATTGGCCTCAACCAAGTATCCCATAATTGTTTGTTAAAAACAAGTCCAATCACTAGTTGGACTCAAGTCAAAGCACAAATTTTAACAAAAAAAAACCTAATTTAAACTCACATATCTAAAAATCGTACAAAATCAATATGATTCATACAATACATATATATGTATCATCAGATTCATAAGCATGGTCGATACACACCTATAATACCTACCATTCATATTATACGTATTGCACAATACTAACAAGTATGTGCATGTATATAATTAAATGTTGGTAACTTTAGTCTTTAAAGCCAATAGCTTTTCAAGTAAACAAGAGTATATGGCTAATATTATGAATAGGCAACAAAATTAAGCAAAATACTGGAGGGTAAGCAATGTTTAGAGATTTCCCCTTGTTAGTGAAAATTTGAAAATTCAACCAATGACTTACACTCTCTTAGGTAGGTTTCAGTAATAAAAATATTGGATTTTGAATATGTTTGATGGCTGTTAGGTGTTAAAACAGTGGGTTGAACAAGAAATAAGATAAACACTACACAACCACATAGTAGGCAACCATACCTACACTGTCTGAAACAATCACAAGGCAATCACACCCTCAACACTCCTTAAACCTTAAAAGATGCTTCTGGAATTTTATTAGAATCAATCTCACTATGAATGTTATTGACTAAAATAAGGGAAATTGCTAAATCTAAAATCTTTTCCTAAAACACTAGGACTCCTAAAAAAACACTTGACTACTAATAACAGAAAAGGTACTCCAGAACTTCTAAACCAAATACAAAAATGACTCAAAACACAAAATAAGACTCATGGGCCTTTGGTAGAGGCAAGAACAGCCATTCCTGAAAAAATGGAATTTAATAGATTGCCGTTATTCTACACCAACAAGCAAGCCATAGTCCCAAATTATTTGAGATTGGCTATGGATTCTCAACAAATTAGTCAAAGTAGGCCACATGTATTCTTTTATGAGATTTATTCCAGTAAAAATTAATTAAAACTAAACCAGTAGCTTTCTATCCTAAAGAAACTTAATACTAAAACTCAATAATAATTAAAGTAGCCTATGGAATGTTCCAAGAAGACCCCACATCAAAACGAGACCACAAATCTATCTTTTTTTGTTTAATCTTGCTTTTCCTCAATCTCTTTATTGTCTACATCATATCTTCCCTTTGGTAGGGAAATAAGCAAGAGCCTTCAATAATGATATGGCCTTCGAAAACTCCAATAAAAATAAAATAAAATAAAATAATACAAAAAATAATCTAATAAGTTCTTGTTACAAGCTTAAGTTCTATTGGACAAGACCTGCAATTAAGAACTAGAAGTCAAATTGGGATTCTAAACCAACAATTAGAACTTCCACACTGTTCAAGAACTCAGTTTAGCCAAGCTATTTCAGATCAGACATCTGCTAATCTGCCCTTCTTTTCTAACAGATCTAATCCACAAATGAAAGCAGGAGACAGAAAGGCATGAGGAAGAGGAAATATGAGAACTAGGGGAAACAATCATCTGTCAGAAATTATTTTTGTAACAGAGATAAAAGTACAGTAATGATCATGACATAAGTTTCAAACAGCAAGGCACAATTCAAACCTGAGAAACAAGCTTTCGAATCTGAGGCTCAAAACCCATATCTAACACCCGATCTGCCTCATTCAACACAAGATATGTAACCCTTCGCAAGTTTGTATCAATCAACCTCCCAGGTGTTGCAATTACAATTTCAACGCCTGGTCCAGAAAAGGAATAAATTTGACATTAACAAAATCAAAAAGAGTAAGCAACTATATAAACCTACACATGAAAGTAAGAAAAAAATAGCTAAGTCAACTACCTATCACAGGAGAGCCAGTTCATGGAAATCAAAATACAGCAAGAAATGAAAAGTTGTCTAAAACTCAATTGACAACCTACCTTTCTGAAGATCACGAACTTGAGGTCCCTTTGGAACCCCACCATATATGCATGTATTTTTAATTTTTGATGATGCACCAAATTTAGTACATTCATTTTGTATTTGAACAGCAAGTTTAGGGGTTGGAGCTAATACCAACACAATTGGGCCATCTCCAGGAACTGAAAAATATAATGGGGATCAACGAAACATATTTCCAGAGATTGACAAAATATAAACAGAGGCATATCAAGATCATATTAAGAATAAATCAACCCAAACATTACACCCTTACAAAGAATTGGCTGGGCATTAACATGGACAATGGCAGGCAACAGGTAGGCAAGTGTCTCCCCTGACCCTGTTTCAGCAATACCAATTAGATCCATTGGCCATCCTTGAGCTTGAATAGGGGTAGGTTCGACAAAGCCAGCTTTTGTAATCTCTTGAACAACATAATCTGTTGACAAGTAGGTATAAACATTATCTCACCAATGTCGAAAAAAGAAAAAAATAACTTGCAAGTTGAGGATAAGTCAATGACCCACTACTAGATATGCAGGATTTGCAATACTATTACATTGTCAGTTAAAATCATTAGAATTCCAACCCCCAGTGGTAAAAATCTCTACGACTATGAAAGAAGATTTCTAAAATTTATAAACCTTGAGAACTATTGCGAAATCATTTTAAAGAAATGAATTTACACATATATTCTTTACATAAATCATACGAAGCAAAAATTCTCAACATCAGATAAAGAAATATGTGTGAATCATAATGTATAACTAGAATTAACATACCAACACTGCTCCTTCCAGGTTGTGATGAATGTCTTTATAGAGTAATTACTAATTGGCAATTGCAAGATCAGCTTCATTAAAATTGTTAGCCTCCTCAATCTCCTTGGTATTATCAACTGTATCAACATCTAGTTCTACCTCTTTAGACACAGTGCAGACTAGATCTTCGGGTTTTCTTTTCTTTTTTGATGATCCACTATAACTCTCATTAGCAGTAGCAGAGTGCCTTTGGACAGAACTTGCAACATTTCGTGATGGCAAGTTAGCATCGTCAGTCCTTTCATCTTCAGAACTAGAATCATCATCGAGCTGCTTTTTCATCGATGAATAAAGAGGACGAATCTTGAATTTCTTCTTAGCATCATCTAGAGGTTTCTTCTCTAAAATGGCAGTCTCAGAGTTCATGGCTGCTGTTGTTGTGAAACCCAGCTGCCACCGCCGCCGCCCCCGCCCCGGCGACCGGAGGGGCGGAAGCCAGAAAGGTACCTATACGCAACAGTGGAAGTAAGAGAGTGAATTTTGTGACTGTGTTTGTAAGGCGGCGAGTCACAAGTGAAGTGACAAACAATTTATACGCCGAGCTCATACAAAAATTTATCCTCATCGTTAGAGCAAAAGTCTTCCCATAGCTAAAAGTTGTATGTGTAATTTTGACTAAAATTTTGTCATAGTTATTGTTTTATTCTTCATTTATGTTTTTTTTTTTTTCAAAAATAATTTTAAACGTTTTATTTATACAATGATGCTCTCAGTTTGGTTATAAAGTGGACAGAAACCAACATGGATAAATATTGGATGCAAATTCTTTGTACCACTTTATGATCTACCAATTACTATTTTTCATGTGTATGATTGCTTTTCATTTTAAACTTCAGTTATTTTATAAGGAAAGTGAAATTAAAACATAACAAATAGTGATTAGTGGAATATAGAATGATATATAAAAAATTGTGTAGAGGATTTGTATTCATAAATATTTACTTTTCACAAAATTTGTATACTCACGTGGCATAAGAAATTTTAAAATTACTAAACATCAAAGTTAATATTTCATATTTTTAAAGAAATAAAAAAGTATAATAAAATAAATGGTTTTGACAAACAGATATTAATAGCATAAATTAGTAACTATTACACAAAAAGAAAATATTTAGGTTGAATTTTATAACAGATATTGAAAGGAAAAAAAAAAAAAAAAGAAGCAAAATTTAAAACTAATTCTAATTTTTCTTAAAATACATATGTGAAAACTCAAAATTTTAAAAATTTCTTTCAAAAAAGATTTTTTTTTTTTTTTTTAGCTTATTGAAAGAGAATAAAAAAAAAACTATTTTTTATCTTTTTTCTTCTCTTTTTTTTTTTTTTTTTGAGTAATTAAATCATGTAAGATTAAATTAATTAGTTTAGAGCTAATAATATTGACTCTCGTGGGTTAAAGCAATCCAATATTAAAAAAAATTCTAATTAAATTAAAAATTCTTTAATTTGATTTTTAATTATTAATATTCATTAATTAAATATGCATAGTCGAATTTTGGATAATGAATGGCTTTGAATCTCTTGAACAAAAAAAATAACCTCTGCTATTAATATTACATCATTTTAGTATTTTACTTTAAGCTAGGATTCAAAAGGCTTTTAGATCTCTTCGATGTGAGTGGTACAGTGCAAGAGCTGGTTTGAAGGAAGATAGTAAATTAATCCCAAAGGCTTTTAGATCTCGTCGATGTGAGTGGTACAGTGCAAGAGCTGGTTTGAAAGAGGATAGTAAATTAATCCCAGTCCAGCCCACCAACATAAACTTAATAGTGGTAACTATTGTGGGCTTAGCTGGGCCATTTGATAAAGGTAATTGTCAGCAATTGTATCCTAAGGTCATTGAAAACAATGAAGCAGAGAGCTATTTGTTATTATCATTTTCAGTTGTTATCTTTTAGTTGAGGGCTGATGGCTTAGCCATCAATCTGAGTGATTTGGGCTAAGTTGTGACCCTACCCTCTATGAATATGATCCCCTTGAGTCCTCACCTAAAACAGAATATCAGATGATGCAATATTTGTTACATGAAAAACAGAAAGGAGTCATCTGCTCTTCAATTAGCAGAGCAGATGTATCCAGTTGCGACTTGGTGCAATCTTTTACTGACTAATATCAACATTATCCTTTGCATTGAACAAAAATGATTTAAAGAACTTAGAAGAGATTTTACATAAGGATAAACTAAACTTCATGTAAAAAGAAAGAAAATATTTATGTTAGTAATCTCTAAATTTGAGAACAAGTGTTAAATAATTAGATACTAGGGATATGTTTCGCTCAGATAAACTGTTTGAGAATGGCTTTCTCTTCATCAATGCGCTTCTTTTCTTCAGGATCTTTTGGTTTGATCTTCCTTTTCTCTTCCAACATCCACTTAAAAAGTTCGCGCTGCTGATCCTCTAGAATTGGCTCCCGCAACTTCACAGGTTTTGTGATGGATGGTGAGTGTAAGGTTTTTTCAGCAATAGGAGCAGTTTTAGCAGCGGAGATTGAAACTGGAGTTGCACCTTCTTCTTCTATGTGCTCATCTTTCTTCTTTGTCCGCACAAAGAGGTAGGCTACAAAAGTTCACAGAAACTCTTAACTTCTTAAGGAGCATATTTAGAGCCCTAGAGACAACTTTGTGATAGGCTTCAAGACAGTGTTAACAGAAGCTTAAACTAACAACTTATCTAGATTAAAAAATAAAAGACTAACAACTTATATAGAAAAATTACACACAAACAGAGGGGGAAAAGACCAAGTTTGACCACAAACCTAGATATAAATACCTCTCAAACTATATAGGACCATAACATATAAAGAATATATTTCCTTTATGAGACCGCTCAGTCTACTTCGATGTCAATGTGACGAAACCAGTTTACCACCCCTGAAGCCTTCTTTTATACTCCACTTTTTCTTTCTCAAACCTGACTGAGACAAACAAGTCATTAAAAATGATCACCAGATGTAGGACCTATATATTAAAAAGATCATACCTAGTGCACAAAGATTGCATTTTTGTGGGGTTGGAAAGTGGTGATTGGTAGGCATCCTTACCCCTACTTATAAAGTCATTAATATTTGTTCAACAATTAGTTAAGTAGGTAAGTGAGTTTGAGCAAATAGTACATGTTGCTACTCACCTATAACTTTATAAGTTCCTAATGAGCCAGTTGAATGAATCCATCCAACTTACTGTTACAATATGCAAGATACTATGCAGTATGCACACCCTAAGGAATTGATACTAACTTTGTCTATCCAACATATTGCTCATCATCGACATGGATAAAGCCAAAAATTACTGGTATATGATTTTAATCATATCAAGTAGTAGAGCTTTAGATGACCAGTTAAAATTTTTGCAAGAATTGCATTCTGTGTGTCTTTTTCTCCCACCTATTGTAATGATTATTCTTAGAATGATAGACAAACAAGTCTTTTACTTGATCATTGGTTGTTTTCCATGATAAATAGCCAAAACCATTACTTATCACCACTCTTTACACATTTGCGTTCCTAGACTCTTTAGTGCATATTAGTAATTAGAGTCACATATGACATAACCAATTAAGATCTAAATCCACAGAGGCTAGAATCAACATCTTATCACACAGTTCCTCAACTAAGGAGAATCATAAATCCCATACAAGCCCAACCATGGAACACCAAATCCCATTTAATCAAGGATTCCTCCAAAAATGAGATATTTAAAACCATAACCCTTATCCTAACAACAGAGTACCCATCAACAATAACATCATGAAAAGCACCTGCTAAGCTTAAAAAAAAAATCTTTGAAGTTGAAATCTTAAAACCCATTACACCTTTTTATAAATTTAATCACTTTGCATACAAAATAAACAGGACGAAATGGGTAATTAGCCATATTTGGCCAACCATCTAGTTAGTAGGTCTAGTTCACTAAGAATATTACTAACTAACATCTCGAGTCTTAAAGACTCGATTTTGGACCAATAAATCGAGTCTTTAAGACTCGGTTTACATGTTTTGATAAAACCTGACCAGGCAGGAGGTCTACGTGGATGCCACGTAAAAATCAAGTCTTAGAGACTCGATTTCCCACGTGGCGTCCACGTCGCAATCTGGCTGTGACGTGGTGAACCACGTGGATGACCTAGAAACCGAGTATTAGAGACTCGGTTTCAAATAGGGGTATTTTTTTAAAATTAACGCCTCACTGATAGTACTCTCTCACTCACCGTTTCTCTCACACACACCAGACCAGTCTCACCCTCTCCCTCTCACACTTCAGCGCATCTCCCACTCACCCTCTTCTCCCACTCTGTCTAACAGTCATCACTTCGCCGATCATCGTCTTCTTTCCCCCACTCCGTCAAACAGTCATCACTTCACCGATCATCGTCTTCTTTACCCCACTCCGTCAAACAGTCATCACTTCGCCGATCACCGTCTTGTTTCTCAACAGTCATCACTTCGCCGATCACTGTCTTCTTTCTCCCACTCCGTCAAACAGTCATCAGTTCGCCGATCACCCTCTTCTCTCACTCAATCCATTTGACATTCATCACCTAGCCCGAAAGATTTGATCGAGGTGTACAGAGGTTTGATAAAGTCTCCACTCTCACTGAAACGGCTTTGAGTTCCTCAATCTACTCGGTTTCTCAAAACTAAAATAAAAGGTGAGTTGTTTCAAAGTGTGTTTCTTTTTCACTGTTTGGTTGCCGGGAAACCGTGGAAAAAATCAAAGAAACTTTGGTTTCAATTCGTTTTTTTCTATTTTGGTTTCTGTTTTGAATTTCTAATAGAACTGTTAAAAAGGATCGAAGCTTTGTTGTTTTTTGAGATCGGATTATGTCTCTAGGTTTGTTTATGTTTGCTGTGGAATCGGATTATGTTTCTTGGTTTGCTTATATTTGTTGAGGATTTAATTTGCTATACTGGGTTCAGTTGGGTTTGGCGAGTCTTAAAGACTCGATTTCCCACGTGGCGTCCACGTCGCGATCTGGCTGTGACGTGGCGAATCATGTGGATGACCTGGAAACCGAGTCTTAGAGACTCGGTTTCAAGTAGGGGTATTTTTTTTTTTTAAATTAACGCCTCACTAATAGTACTGTCTCACTCACTGTCTCTCTCACACACACCAGACCAGTCTCACCCTCTCCCTCTCACTCTTCAGCGCATCTCCCACTCACCCTCTTCTCCCACTCCGTCTAACAGTCATCACTTCGCCGATCATCGTCTTCTTTCTCCCACTCTGTCAAACAGTCATCAGTTCGCCGATCACCCTCTTCTCTCACTCAGTCCATTTGACATTCATCACCTAGCTCGAAAGATTTGATCGAGGTGTACAGAGGTTTGATAAAGTCTCCACTCTCACTGAAACGGCTTTGAGTTCCTCAATCTACGCGGTTTCTCAAAACTAAAATAAAAGGTGAGTTGTTTCAAAGTGTTCTTCTTTTTCACCGTTTGGTTGCCGGGAAACCGTGGAAAAAATCAAAGAAACTTTGGTTTCAATTTGTTTTTTCTATTTTGGTTTCTGTTTTGAATTTCTAATAGAACTGTTAAAAAAGATCGAAGCGTTGTTGTTTTTTGAGATCGGATTATGTCTCTGGGTTTGTTTATGTTTGCTGTGGAATCGGATTATGTTTCTTGGTTTGCTTATATTTGTTGAGGATTTAATTTGCTATACTGGGTTCAGTTGGGTTTGAGGAGTGAGGTTCAGAGTCAAGGGAGTGTAGGTATTGAATTTAAAGTTTTATGTTTCTGTTTACTTGAAAATCAGTGAAACCCATTATTTCTAAACCAATTTGCTATATAGTTCAGTTGGGTTTGGGGAGTGAGGCTCATAGTAAAGGGATTGTATGTGGTATTGAATTTAAATTTTATATTTCCGTTTACTTGAATATAAGTGAAACCCATTTTTTTTTTAAACCAACTTGCAATGTTCAGATGGGTTTAGGGTATTAGGCTCAGAGTAAATGAAATATTTTTGGTGCTTTTTACCTGAAAACAAGTGAAACCAATTATTTGTATCATACTGCTAAACTGGGTTCATTGGGTTTATGGAATTAGGCTGAGATTAAAGGTAGTTTATTTGGTATTGAATTTAAGTTTTATATTTCTGTTTACTTGAAAACAAGCGAAACATTTCTAAACCAATTTGCTATACTTGGTTCAGTTGGGTTTAGGGACTTAGGCTCAAAGTAAAGGAATTTATTTGGTGTTGACAATTTGAGAAATTGACCTCTTTTTTTTGGATTTGGGCTAGGATTGTTGGTGGAGGAGTTGGGTTGGTGTCAAAGCATTGAAACGTTCATGGTCTAGCAATTATTTGTGCTACTTGTGCTACTAATCTGGCCATTGTTACCGGTTGCTATTGCGGTAATAAAAATCTCTGCTTCATAAAACTTTCTGTCATGTGATTGTGTTGAAGTTTTAGTCCCTCACTTTGTTTGTTTAGTTTTTTTTTTGTTCATTCATTAAGGCTATTTTGAAATCCCATGAAATTTCAATTGCTACATACAATTGTCTTCCACTTAGAGTTTAGTGTCATTATATTACATGGGAATCATCATGTTCTACATTACAAATTAAAATGAAGTCATTCCATATGTGTTTAGCAACTCCTACATCATTAATTGTGATGGAGTTTACCATTTTCTTCAATGGTTTGATGCAAGCATGAACTGTTTGGTATTGCTACTGCTGACATTTTTCCCCTTGATGAGTTCACATTGTCAAAAGCACTGCATCTTGCATTTCAAGTAGAGATAAATGGTCTTTTTGTCAGTTTGGAGGTGGTGAAATGCATATCAGTCACCAATGTGTTTTATTAGATTTACCCAACAACTAGTCAATGCCTAGAACCTCATATCTGCAGCTGCTGGGTTGTCATTTTTTTTTGTAAACCGACTCTATGATTTTGAGTTTCTTTTGAAGCGAATGAGAATTCTAGAATATCTTTTAATATAAAATATGGGGGTATAATAGCAATGACTTCTATGATAGATTAAATGGAAACAAAATTATAGGGCTGTAATTGGTAGTTGTGTATGTAAATCTATAGTTGATTTTGTGATACCTTACACCTTTGATTGTAAGATCTTGGAAGCTTCTCCTTTATAATAGCAATGACTTCTATGGTAGATTAAATGGAAACAAAATTATAGGGCTGTAATCGGTAGTTGTGTATGTAAATCTATAGTTGATTTTGTGATACCTTACACCTTTGATTGTAAGATCTTGGATGCTTCTCCTTTAGAGCTTCCACTTTTTAAATTAGAAATTCTTATTTTTTTAATCTAAAATAAAATAGAGCATGTATAGCTTTCCTTGTGTTAAGAGCATAAAGTAGACATCATGTTGAAGCCAATTCCTAGGCTTATATGCTAAGAATATGCTAGAACTAAAGACTTACCTCATTTTGGACCACCTTCCCCGGCCCCCTTCCCCCACCCCACATTAAAAAAAAAAAAAAAAAAAAAAAGACTTACCTGATAAGTGGGTTGGTTTAAGGTGTGAGACTGTTGGCAGTTACTTCTTCTTCTTCTTTTCTTTTTTCTTTTTTGGCTGAAATGCTGATAGTTCTTTTTGAGAACCTGTGCTAGAGTACTACTTTTTCAAGAGTAGAAATGTGGTGTGCACTGATTTGAAGAATCTATGTGATCTATTTTGAAAAAAGACACTGATTACAGCTGTGGGATTGGGGAAGATAACATATGATTTTTGATAGTGTTTCCAATGGGAATTGTAGGACACTCAATATGGAATTTTTGACAGTTTTTTTTTTTTTTTTTTTTGCATATGTAATATACCACAAGGCAGATTGGAACAGTTTTTTTCATTGTGAGATATATGATGAATAAATATTGACAACACTAACTGTTGCACAAGTACAGGAATTATGCATTTAGTTTTAATGAGGTAAACAGATGAGTGTATTTGAGAATACTGATTACTGTTTGAGAAGCATGTGGCTGCCTATTTGGCTGTGAAACATCACTTCTCTTTGAGTCTTCAATCAAAATATAAACTTTTTAGTGGCCATAGAATCTAAGAACTGCCTATATGTCTTCATTATCGTTCCCTTAGAATCATTTATTTTGTTGACATCTTGTTCTCTTCATTGAGTTGTGGTTCAAAGTTTTTCTTCATTGCTTCCTTGTGAATATCTAAGCAAGAAAATTGGACATGAATCAATCTAGGTAGATCATTAAGATGGAAAAAAATTGGCCTGAAAACAGGGATTCATGTATTCCAGAATAGTAAAATGAGTGATCATTAGAGTTTTGTTTTGATATAGACATATTGTATGAAAATATTAATAAAGTTTGACTTCTTTACGCTATATGAATTTGGATAATAAGTTTTATTGTGAACTTAGAGTTTTGTTATAAACTTGGATAGTAAGTTTTGAAAATAATGTAATGGCCAGATATAAGTTGTTTTTTGAGTATTTTTCTTAGTTTTTTTTTTTTTTTTTTGGGAATCCTGTCTATTACGTGCTAATTGCTTATCATTCTTGTGCAGTATGGCTGCTGCAAATGCTGGACGGATTGACCATACTCAGCCTGGCCCTATTGACATGTCGGTGTTAAAGTTGCAACCCACCCATTGGTCAGAAGCTATTTGGAATGGGCAGGTACAACACAGCAGTAAATATTTATGTCAAATGTACACGTATTTAATTCATACAATGTACATGCAGACGTTTGTCATATGTTAGTCCAGGGTTCCATTTTGTGCAGGATCTAGGGGCCCTTACTTGCCGTGGCCGTACTGAAGAGTTCTCCAACCGAGAGCCAATGGTGGACGATCGAGTCGTTGACATCATTAAGGCATTGGGTTTGGAGGGACCCCTGAGGCAACTGGGCAGAGAGCTTGACCATGGCCTAATAACAGCCTTAGTGGAGCAATGGAGGCTCGAGACTCACACCTTCCACATGCCACATGGTGAGATCACCATCAAATTGCAGGATGTGGAGGTGATTCTCGGGTTTTCTGTTGATGGTGACGCTATAATAGGGAGCACACAGAAAAATTGGGTGAATGTGTGCGAGGATTTCCTTGGCTTTCGACCTATAAATCAAGAGCAGCATAAGGAACTTAATGGCCAAAGGATTCTCATCAAACGACTTTTGGAGCAAGTTGCTAATCCATTGCCGCCTAATGTCGAAGAGGATGAGCTGCATAAGTATGCATGATGCTATATCCTAGCGCTACTGGGGGACACAATATTCATGGCAAAATCCGGCGATAAGGTGCATCTAATGTCGGTGCAGCAGTTGGAAGACCTTCGCAACCCAAGAAGGTACAGTTGGGGAAGTGCTTGCCTTGCATGGTTGTACCGAGAGCTATGCAGGGCAAGCCATAAGGACACCAGTCAAATTAGTGGTTGCTTACTATTGGTCCAGTATTGGGTATGGGCCAGGTTCCCCTATTTGTGCCCGGCAGTTGAGCGTGGCCCGCCAGTGGGCGCTTATGGTCCTCCAGTGCGTGGTCCTCTGTACCTGAAGTAAGTCTCTACCTTATAAGGATTGTTTCTTATTCTAGTGATATTATTAATTGAGTAAATATCTATAACATTATCTTAGTAGTTATATGTGATAACATTATAGTTTTAGTCATGACATTATCTTAGTAGGAAAGTTCTAGATATTGATTCTTTGTTCTTGATTGTTGTAGGTGGTTGTGGGTCCCAAACAAGAAAAACAGGCCTGCCCACATCTTTAGGGATAGGTATCGCCAGCAAATAGCTTCAATGTTGCTAGACCAGGTATGAAAATGCCTTGTTTAACATGTTAACATGTTTAGGAACAAAATATATGTTTGGTGAACTTTGAAATATAAACATAGTTGTCTAATGTGTCGCGTACTTGTTTTTGGGCTACTGTAGGTGGTGTGGCAGCTGTATGAAGCCGATTTTGAGGACCTTCTGCCATGGTGCGTTGTAGGGAGGGCTGTGTGGACGGCAACGGTGCCGCTTGTATGTTTCCACTTAGTAGAGATACATACATCGGATCGTGTCGTTCGTCAATTTGGGATGATCCAAGAAATTCTCGGCAATGTTGACACTGACACCGTACTTCATGCCATTGATTTGAGGGGGAAGGTGGGCGTTGATTGGATGCGGAAACATGCTCTGCATATCATGCATTGGGGTAACCGCCTTCAACAGTGTTGTCAAGCAGTGCTTGATGATATGCCTCCACAGCATCAATACTTCGACTGGTTCAAAAGGGTAACTCGGAGGTTCATCGATATTCCTGGTGCTACATTGATTTTAATGGTAACTTTTCCATGTCTTCTACATATTACCGTACTTCTTAGCATGAAACCACTATTTATAAAACATGATATATGTGGTCCAATGTATGCTTAGCATCAAAGAAGCAGCATAAAGCTGTTGTCTACTTAAGATTCCTCATAGAGAACTTTGTTCATTTACCTTATAGAGAACTTTGTTGATTTCAAAATCTAATTTCAAAATCGAAGGTCATATTTCTTATTTCAGCCTTTAGAGTTATGGTATACATTCTTCTTCCCATTCTTATCATTTTTTATTTTCTGCTCATTTGAATTTTTAGTTAGCATTTTTGTCTACATCTTTAATAGAAAAGATAATTTAAATTTAGTTAAAGGTAATACTTGGTCTCCCTATAATTTGCAATTCTTGCTAGTAGAACTAGTTACTGTTCAAACTATTATTTTATTATTCATTCGCATTGTTGATTTCGTATTGCATTACTAATATACTTGGTTTTTCCATGTGCAGATTGAAGGATACCTCCATTTGTTGAGCCGTCACTCGGTGGGCACGGAGGACCACCAGGACATTACTAATGTGCTGACTGTAGTGCAGGCGATTGGCCGTGTACGACCTCCAGACCCTAAGGTCCCGAATGAGGAGGCAGTTACTCCTGCGGCAGCAACTACTCAGAGGCCAAGCACTACTGAGAGCCTAAGCACGAGCACAACTCCTACCAGACGTCTGCTTGTTCTTACCCCTCGAGTTGTCCCTACCCCTAATCCCCCTCCACCCACCCCACATCCATCCCTTAGCCCCACCATCCCTTCACCCACCTTACATCCATCCCGTAGTCCCACCATCCCTCCACCGACTCCACATCCTTGTCCTGGGTTTGACATTCGTCCACCCACCCCACGGTCATTTCCCGAGGTGTCACCCATTCCATCCTTTGACTTGGGTATTCATCTAACCCTACCTGACATGCAGCAGGAGCCCCCCTCCGACAGTACGTCTATTGGCCCTTCATCAGCCATCAACCCACCCCATGTTCAGGTTGAGCAGGCTGGTGGGTTACCTGCTCAACCAGAAGGTCGGCCGAAACGCATATCAAAGGCACCTCCTTGTGGGACAGGGGGGCACAAACATGGATACAACGCTGGGCCCGAGGCATCTGACGAAGGACATGCAAGACCTCTTCCTCATTATACGAGACGACATAAGGTCCAAAAAAGGTAACTGAAATGATACATTTTCAAAGTTTATTTTACAATATATGAGTAGCTAAAAAGCATTCTTTGTTCCGATGGAAATTACTTAATCATTATGGTTTGTTCGCTTGTTACTTTCATGAAGATGATGATGCTATGAAAAGGCTGGAAGCACTGAAATTCAAGTTCGCACAATAAAAGTAGCAACAAATAACTTTTCTAATGCCAATAAGCTTGGAGAAGGTGGATTTTAGGTCGATTTTGAAGTGGCTGGTAATGATTCTAACTTATTAATTTGTGATGTATTTAACTGCGGCCAATTAGAGGGGCTAAGCCTCATGAAGTTGGGGAGTTTGAAAATGTGCTGTATGATTATGTTGTTTATCAGGACCGTATCTATTTTTGAACTTTGCTCTGTACGTAGGGTCCAAGGAAACTGATGAAAAGGCTAATGAGGTTCTAAAGTAGGATATTTTGGATTGTTGGAAGCCAGAAAATCACTATCGATGGACTGAATCTAAGTGTTAAACATTTCTAGATTTAGACCATTTATAGTGATTTTCTGGAGTCCAACAATCCAAAATATCCTACTTTAGAACCTCATCAGCCTTTTCATTAGTTTCCTTGGACCCTACTCTAAGGTCCACGAAAATGGAGGTGTATCATAAGAAGTCGGGTAGGTGTATTCAATCGATAAGTTTTGGTGGGGGAGTTGGAGCTAGCGTTGTTGTTGATGAGGAAGTTGGGAGTGGGAAACTTGTTGCTGTTGCAACATCCAACAAAGTATGTAAAACGAGCTTGATGGGGCTTCACCCATTTTTACAATTGATGGTCTATTTTGTTATGTAAAGGGTACATGTTGTATTGTATTTAGATGTTCACATTATGCCCTAACCAATAGCTTTTTTTAGTTCTGTTCTCGAGGGGTCTTGATAAATTCTCCTGTTTCATGTTAAATGATTGCTAGGTTATTTGCTATCGTAAATTACCTTCTGAAGAACAAATCAAAGACGTTTTGAGAAAGAAGAACTTTAAAGAAGCCATTGCCTTGGTGGAGGAACTTGAGTGTGATGGTGAATTGTCAAAGGATATGCTCTCCTTTGTTCATGCTCAAGTGGGGTTTCTATTGCTGTTTGACCTGCATTTTGAGGAAGCAGTAAATCACTTTTTGCTGTCAGAGACAATGCAACCTTCTGAAATATTTCCATTTATAATGCGAGATCCAAATCACTGGTCATTGCTGGTATACATCTTTTCTAATGTCTATGTTTGGTCTACTCGTACGTACTCTGTTGTCAAAGATTGCTTCTACCTCATACCATTGATTATTCTAACTATAAACTCACTCAAAAAAACCAAAAATGTAAAATAAAAAATACAATATCTGCCTAATAATTGATGATACCATACTTTCAGGTTCCTAGAAACCGATATTGGGGTTTGCATCCACCCCCTAAACCTGTTGAAGATGTTGTAGATGATGGGTTGTTGGCTATCCAAAGAGCTACCTTCCTGAGAAAAGCAGGTGTAGAAACTTTAATAGATGATGATTTTCTTTTGAATCCACCAAGTAGAGCTGATTTATTGGAGTCAGCAATCAAGAACATTATCAGGTGCTCACATTTCTTGAGTTGGTGTGTCTTCTTTTTTTTTTTTTTTTTTTTTCCTTGTGTAATTGCTGCAGCATGCCTCTCTCCCTAACCACTGCAGTGCCATGGGGTAAAGTAAACGGGGGAGGGTGTTGCAGGATCAGGTATTGGATTATCTAGTTTTCAATTTAAATTGTGCTAGCATTCAGATAAGAATGATCCACATTTTTTTCCCTCATCAGATTGTTTTAATACTTTTTTTAATGTTTTTTTTTTGTGGCATGTGATCTGAGTAGTGGTGTCATTGTTTAACTCTATTGCTCTTACTATAGGTATTTGGAAGTTTGTCGGGAGAAAGAGTTAACATTGCCAGTGAGAGAGGGAGTTGACACACTATTAATGTACCTTTATAGAGCTTTAAATCGTATTAATGACATGGAAAAGCTGGCATCTTCAGAAAACAGTTGTATCGTGGTATGTACCAATATATACATATCACACACACAAACCTGTCTGATCACACACACATACATACATTTTGTATATCCTTTGCTTTCTTAAGTTAATATATTCATTATTTGTCCAGACTAATAGGGGACTTATGACAGAACCGCATCCCCCCCTCCCCTTTCCAAAAAAAAAAAACTGATTTCTTCATGTGTAAATAATTGTTGAGGGGAGTCAAAGAAGAACTAGAAAACCTGAGCATTAAGAAGTTGGAAACATTGAATTATGGTTTCTAATAAAATAGAATTTTGAGGAAAATGGATGAGAAAAGTTCTCTGAAATTACTTGTCTAGAAAAATGGTTCTCAGTTATTCTGGTTACCTTTTCTAGGAGAAACAAAAAGAAAGTAAAATCAGAAAATTCACATTTATTAGATAAGAAAATCCTAGGAAGAAGTGACTGAACGAACAGTAAGATCACAAACAAAAACTAATTTTGTCACTCTAGATCCATGCTTTTCTTACACAGTTTTAGATTTCAACCACTAATCAAGCTATGCCTGGCTTTTCCATTAAGATGTATATTGTAAATCAAACAAACGAAATGAAGTTTTTAATAAGATTTGATTAAGAATGAGAACACAAAACAATTAAGCAGTAGTGTACTGGGAAAAAAGAAGAGGGAGATTAAGTCAACTGACATTCTTTTATCAGACAACTATACAGTGGTCTCATCAGCTTGGTCCCTGTGGCCTGAATTCGAACCTGTGTTCATGCTAATGTTCTAAAAACAAACAATTATGAGAGATAGAGAGAGAGAGAAATTTGGGGGGGGGGGCGCTTTCTTCAAAAACAGTATAGGGTTTGAACTGGAAGGGTTGACCATCAGATCCATCTAAAATTGTTATGGATTTGGAAACATTGCATTTTTGTTTAGTTGTTGGGTCTGGATCAAGTTATTTTATAGACCTCAAGACAATGCAATATGTGAGGTTGGTGGTACACTGGAATCTTAGTATTCCAATGCATTGAAAAACAGAGTCCGTTGTCTGGAGCTTGCTTGAAGGATGACCGGTCAACTTGCATGGACGGTGCAGGAGGAGTTGGAAACTTTATTAGATGACTCTGGCCACCTACGGATGCTTGCCTTCCTCTATGCAAGTAAAGGGATTAGCTCAAAAGCTCTTGCTATTTGGCGCGTTTTGGCAAGGAATTATTCAACTGGTCTCTGGAAAGACCCCACTCTGGAGAATGACATACAGGATACCAGTAATAATGGTATCTCCAGTAAGGAGATTGTTGCAATTGAGGCATCAAAGATTCTTGAGGAATCTTCTGATCAAGATTTGGTTCTACAACATCTTGGATGGGTATGCACATTTCTTATACGAGTTTGGCGATCTTTGAAGAAGCCTAATAATGAATGTGCTTGATGTACTCAATGGTTAATCAGGATCTTCCTGATGTCTCTTTTTAGGTTGCTAATATCAACCAGGTGCTTGCTGTTCAAGTTTTAACATCGGAAAAAAGAGCCAATCAACTTTCCCCAGGTGGGCCCTATGCCTATAAGAATGGTCATGTCATGATGAACTTTAGTTCTGATGTTATATATTTATTATACACGCACACACATATGAATGTATGTTTGTGTATATTGATTCAAATGGGCGCCAATCTTTCTTTCTCCTGCCATGGGTTTTTAGCCAATAATTTTTTGTTTTCTCATGTGGATATCACAGGTGGTTCATGCCATCCTATTTTGTGTTTTGTAATGTTTGGAAATTTATTTCACATCACACTGGTTTTCCTCTTTGTTTCTTTTTATAAATCCTTCAGTGAAAATTTTTGTAAGCATCACTTTGTACCAATATATAATTATTTTTTAAATGTAGGGAACTGTTTTTTTTTTTTTTTTTTGGGGGGGGGGGGTGGTGGTGGATAGGAGAATAATTTATTAGGAAGAAGAAATCTCAAATGTGAGCGCCCTTAAAGAATTATAAACAGACACTCATGAAGTCCAAACAATCAACAATAGAACTACAAGACACCCCGCCAATCGAAGTACAATATTCGAACAAAGATCTCAAAAAGATATTTTTAATATCTTGTATGGATTTCTCTTTGTTCTCAAAAGATCTGATGTTTCCTCTTTCTCCATAGGGTCCACATAATGCAATGTGGTGTAACTTACCTCACAACCCTATTACGATGACTTCTAAATGCCCCTCTCTAGATGGTTAACAAATCAATGACCTGGCCTGGCATCACCGAAAGTACCCCAAAAGCCATAAATGCAAAAGACCACAGCTCCCTAGCAATGGTGCAATGCAGCAACAACTGCTCAAACATTTCGTTCTAATAGTCACAATAAGCAACTCCATTTCACATGATCATAAGCCTTCTCTGTATCCAATTTGAGTACCACTCTAGGTATCCTGTCCCTTAATTTATTGTCTAGGCACTCATTAGCTATCTAAGATCTGTCATCCTCGGACAAAAGTATTCTGATATTTAGATACTAACTTCCCTAACACCATCTAAAGTCTGTTGGCCAATACTTTTGCTAATATTTTTATACAAGCAACTCATCAAACTAAATATAGGGAACTTGATAAGATAGTTCAATATCTTATGAAAACTCAATAAGATAAAGGTTGCATTTTCATCACTTTATTTTCTTGGCTGTAGCAAGATGAGTGTCGACCCTCTGATTTGTGTCACTTCTTGGATTAATTTTATTTTTAAATTTTTTAGCAGCAGTTGAGTATATAGCCTGTATGCTTAAATTGTCATCCTAGATTGTTTTACACTTCAATTATTAATACAGATATCATCATGTTAAAAAGAAAAAAAAAAAAAGGAAAAAGAGTTCATTAAATTTTGCTAGCTGCAGGCCTATGTAAATTTTTTCCTTTCCTTTTTGTTTTTGTTGTAACCGGTCTAATATATTATTTCATTACTTATCACAGATGAAGTTATTCCAGCAATTGATCCAAGAAAGGTAGAAATTTTTCAAAGGTATGTTCATCACATACACTGCACCCCAGCTTTGCTGCAGTATAATTGTATGAAGTTATTTATATCAAAGGGTGCTCAACCTCTCATCTTCCACCTGCTTGGGATCTCTCTCATTTTGATTCGTTCACTTTTTTAGCTTTGTAAAACGATGATAGATAGACCACAAAGCTCCCACTTGGAACTAAAGCTAATAGATCATATTTATACTTGTAAAATAAGAATTATGTTCGTAAAAAGTTAATTACTTCTGTTCCTTTTTTTTGTGTGTTATTATTTGCCCGATTACAGATCCATAAGCTTTAGCCATTGCTGTAAACATGCAATGATGCTTGTTAATATTGTTTACAATTTCTATTTTGTTATTTTGATTTTGATTTTTGGTAAAGAAACAATAACTGTAAAGACTGATGAAAAAAAAAAAAAAAACTGTAAAGAAAATAAAAATGAAGCTTGTTGGGTAGCCTTTGGCCAAGTCTGGATTTCTACACTCGTTATTCAAAAAAAGGGGAGGGAGGAAACCTTGCTGTCAAAACTGATGTTCAATTTTTCAATATAAAAGGCCATTTTTTTTTTTTTGTGGCTGTGTGTTTTTCATTAAGAAACTTGTAGGTTGGATATGGGGCCATGATATCCAGCCTACTTAAGAGAGCAGCTAAATTATATGAATTGTGAAGATCCATAGACTCTGGGACTGGTGTCAGAGCACCAATATGCTGGTCCAGAATTTGTTGTATGCCTTCTTAAATGATATATGAAGGGAAAGTCAGAAAATAGTACTGCTTCAAATTGCCCTTCTCATCTATCATGAGCATGTAGCAGGTTACTTTGATGAGGTAGCCTCAATTCTTTGTCTTTGTGATTGTATTTGGAAAGGGATTGATTAACATCTTCGTACTTGACCTTCCCTTTTTCTTTTTTTAATAAAATTTCATTTTAAAAAGAAAAAAAGAAAAAAGAGGGAGCCTTAAATGATTTGGTGGAATTTTCCTCCAACCCACTACATGACAGTTGAATGATCTATCCATGTGTACTTTTAGTTAAATGGCATTAATTCAGAAAAAAAAAAAAAAAAAAAAAAAAAGGCATTATGAATAAGTCATGTGACTTATTCAAATTATACAAGCATAAGTCTTATAAACCGTCGCATTGAAGATGAAAGAAAATTCCTTCAATCTTAGTTTGGAGGAGTCCTTTCAAGTTTCAACAAATCTAGTCTGAAATTCACAAACACATACTCTGTGCCTCTTGTATAAACAGATGGGATCCAATAGGTAAAAAGGACCCATTTTCCACCAAAATTTAAAAGTAATGATATTGTGTCAATGAGTTGTAAGATAAAATTCAAACAACTTAAAAGATCCCATAGGTAAAAGGGCCCATGCAAGAGCCTAGCATTTTCCACCAAAAAAATAAGTAATAAAATTATGTCAATGAGCTGCAAGATAAAATTGAAATAGTTTAAACGTTCTAATAGGTGGCCGGTGGCCCAAGTAAGAGCCTAGCGTTTTCCATTGTACCAAACATCGAAAAATGCAGGAAACATTTTCCACCAAAATAAAAGAAATATAATATTATGGTAGTGTTTGTTACACATGTATTGTTACACACCCTTTTTTTTTTAATTGAAGTTGAAAACACGATTTCAAAACTGAAATTGTATTCTCAAAAAAAAAAAAAAACTGAAATCTTGCTTTCATTTAATGATTTCAGTTCAAAAAATGTGTAACAGTTTTTATTCATAATATAAATATTATATCAATAAGATGTAAGATAGAATTCAGAAGGCCTAAACAATCCAATAGGTAAATGTAAGGTTGAATTTATTCAACCATCTAATTAGCTTTACTCCGTGCTAAATTTGCTTGTAATTCAGCATTTAGTAACCCTGTATTTAGGTGGGTTTGATGTAAGGGTAGTGAGTGAGATAGAGTGAAGATTGCTCAAGAGTGTGCAAGAAAACAGAGACTCGCGGCTGGGACTTGAATGATAAGAGCTCCATATTAACATTGAGCAAGGATCTTAAATAAGCATGCCTTGCCTACTCACTAGAATGTCCACCATCCTCAAACGAAGAACATCCCTCTACCCATCACCAAAGGCAGCAACAATTTCTTTTTTGGACAAGTTAAATAAGAAAAGAACATTGTATGCATACTTTAACTACATAAGGGCAAAGCAAATTGACAATACAATTGTTTATGTTCTTCCACAAAACCTTTAATAATATAAACAGATGTTTTCTCTTACACAGTACACTAATTAACTACAGTTAGTCCTCTACGTAAATAAACAAAAAATCAACATAAATTAAAGTTCAATGGACAAAAGACATCTAAACTCCTAATCTCCTATGCTCTAATCATACATGTTAACCTTAATTTTGACCACCAAAATACAACGTGTGAGCTTATTTTACCTTCATTAATTAGTTCCATAAGCGACCACCCCTCCCATGATCTCGAAAACCCCCATGACCTGATTGATTAACATTCATTGAAACAGTCAATTTCAGTAATCAAGTACACACATTGCATGCATGAAAACACCACAACCCTTCCTATTCGGCCAATGCAGTGAACATACCTCAAGGGATCATGGGAATTCATAATTTATTACATACTAGTCGCAGAATTGTGCGATACATGGGAAAAATTGACAATTTATTTTTTTGTTAAGTGAAAAAAGAAAATAGTAGGTAAGACTTATAAGTGTTAGTCTCAAACCATTTTTAAAATAATATGATTATTTTCTAACAATATATAGTTGATATAATATACTAGATTTTATAATTAACTATCTATATTTGATATTTGAAATTTTTTTTTTTCAAAATTAACATAATGCATTTTATATTCAATTATTATATAAGACTAGGTAATTTGTAAATAATGTAATGTATGGTTGAAATTTGTTTTAGTACTCTTTACAAATGATTCAGCATCTATATGTTTTGAATGGCCTAAAGAGGAAGCAAATATAAGTAAATTTATTACTTATATTACAAAAAGATAGAATAAAACTATAATAACATAAGAAAAATGTAATTAATTTTATCAAGAACATTCTTGATAAAATTAATTAGATTTTATTTAGTTTACATATATCTTCTGATTAAGCCATGCATCGCACAAGCATATTAATAATAAAAAGATAATTATACACTTAAATTAGAGGGAATAATTAAAATAATTATGCATTCAATCAAACAATTAGTTAGGGTTTAGCTTTGGTGAATTCCTTGTGACAAATTCTGTATTAAAAAGGTTTGTAACAAGCATGTTTAAGTTAAATGATATTCACTGTGAAGAGTTGCTTGAAGAATTGCACAGCTGCAAGTTTTGCTTAATCCGAACTTGGATACAATTGAGTAAGGAATTAAGCCAAGTAGAGAGTTCTCCTGACTCTCATTAATTAGATGTTTGCTTGAGCGATATCTCAAGATACGTAATGTGACTTCTACTTGATAAATGACTTTTGCTGGTTTTTAATTTGCATACACCATGTAGCATAACTTTTAACCTATGAAGGCTGAAGATAGTAAAATTTAGTCTGATGGGCCTATCTAAATGGGCTTGACGGATGGGCACTGTTTGGTCTTTGTAAAGATGGGCCCACGCGCTCTGAAGGCCCATCGCACAGACATGGCAAGGGCCCATGATCCGAAATCTCTATTTGCCTAGAAAAGCCCTAAGATCCAATAAGGGAAATTGTATCAAAGTCCCACATTGGAAAGATCTGGAGGTTAAGAAGAAAAGCAACTCTCTACCACTATAAAAAGGAGTAATATTCACGCAAATCAAGGTAAGATGATTTGACCCTCTCTAACGCCTCAAAATAACTCAAGGGACGAATTCTGACTTGACCTTCGGAGGGCTTTTGGCCGGCACCACACCGGTGCTCTCTAAGGGTTTTTCTTCCGTTTGTTCTTGTTGTGCAGGTTCGTTGACTCGCGAGTACGGTGTGACTTATTGGTGACAATTCTCAACGTCATCAGTTGGCGCCGTCTGTGGGAATCAGAGACGTATAGTACTCCCTAGATTCCTAGACAAAAGAGTTACATGGTACTCACTCGCTCAATGGCAACCACGAATGACGTTCAGGAAGAAGCCCCTACGACGGCCCTTGAGAGACAGGTCAGGACGCTCGCCGCAGCCGTGGAGCGCCTCACCAAGCAAAACCACGACCTGCAAGAGCAGCTGAACCAAAAGAATGCCGCGGTCAATAACCAAGGAGCGGATCAAGAGGGGAACAGCGCCGAAAGGAGAAATCAGGACGGACCACAGGGGAGTAACGCCCCGAGCAAACCAGTACGACGGGACGTAAGCATCCCTTCCCCGACGGACACTGCTCCACAATCCATCATCGCGGAGATGCAGGCGATGAAGGAGCAGATGGATGTGATGATGAGCGCTCTCAAGGGGCGAGTGTCAAGTGATCTTGACGACCTTGTCAACCGGACTGACTCGCCATTCACGGCAGCCGTCAACTCCTTCCCCCTGCCAAGTAAGTTCCGTATGCCAAGTATGGATAGTTACGACGGAGTCAAGGACCCTCTAGATCACTTAGAGACCTTCAAGACCCTGATGCACCTTCAGGGAGTGGCAGACGCGATCATGTGCAGGGCCTTTCCTACAACCCTGAAGGGCGCAGCAAGGATTTGGTTCAGCCGGATAGCACCCAACTCCATCAGCACCTTCAAGGAGCTAAGCGCTCAATTTACTACGCATTTCATCGGAGGACATCGGTATAAGAAATCCACGGCTTGTTTAATGAATATCAAGCAACGGGAAGAGGAGACGTTAAGGGCCTACATATCACGCTTCAACAAAGAAGCACTCTCGATCGACGAAGCCGACGACAAGATATTGGTAGCAGCATTCACAAACGGGCTGAAGGGGGGTAAGTTTTTGTTCTCACTATACAAAAACGACCCCAAGACCATGTCGGAGGTCCTTTACAGGGCCACCAAATATATGAACGCTGAAGACGCACTGCTATCGCGAGAAGATAGACCCAAGAAAAGAGACAGACCGGAGGATTCCCGACAGGACCAGGGGCGGAAGAAAGGAAGGATGGGAGACCGAAGGGAGGACAGACGTCCAAAACCAATGAGCGGAAGGTTCGCAAATTTCACCCCGCTCAACGCACCAATTGATCAAGTCCTAATGCAGATTAAGGACGAAGGGTCCCTGACGTTCCCAGGAAAGCTGAAGAGTGACCCCAGCAAAAGGTCCAGAGACAAATATTGCCGCTTTCATCGTGACCACGGCCACGATACGGCCGATTGCTACGACTTGAAGCAGCAAATCGAAGCACTTATCCGACAAGGGAAGCTGCAGAAGTTCGTCAACAAGGGGAGAACGGATCAACCCCCACAAGAACAACACCTCCGCCGAGAAAACGAGCGACCAAGACCCCCAATTGGAGACATAAGAATGATAGTCGGAGGGACTACTGCGGCCGGATCGTCAAAGAAGGCTCGCAAAACATACCTTCGGATGGTACAGAATGTCCAGTTGACGAGCAGAGTGCCAAGGATAGCAAACGGAGAAGAACCTATTGTTGGGTTCACGGAAGAGGATGCACGGCGCCTACACCATCCACACGACGATGCCCTCGTCGTCAGCGTGCGGACAGGAGACTACAACGTGCACCGAGTGTTGATCGACAACGGCAGCTCGGCCGACATATTGTACTATCCGGCATTCCAGCAGATGAGGATTGACAGGGACCTGCTAATACCGACAGACGCCCCGCTCGTTGGTTTCGGAGGGAGTAAGGTATTCCCTCTGGGTTCGGTAACGTTACGGGTGACAGTAGGAGATTACCCCCAACACATCACCAGGAACGTGACATTCTTGGTGGTCGATTGCTCGTCCGCCTACAATGCTATCCTTGGACGACCTACGCTCAACTCGTGGAAGGCGGCAACATCAACTTACGCCCTAATGATCAGGTTCCCAACGGAGTATGGGGTAGGAGAGCTACGCGGAAGCCAAGTTGCCGCACGAGAATGCTACGTCGCTATGATGGAGATGCAAGACCAAATCCAGGCCTTGAACATAGAAGAGCACCGAACGGTGGCGGAACCAACAGAGAAGCTGGAGGAGATAACTCTTGACAGTTCCAATCCGGACAGAACAACCAAGATCGGAACGCTTGCCAAACCCGCAATCCGTCAAGAGCTCGTAGCTTTTCTGAGGAGCAATAAGGATGTGTTCGCCTGGAGCCATGACGATATGCCGGGAATCGATCCCTCCGTCATGGTACACAAATTGAATGTATTACCCTCATTTCCACCCGTCCGACAAAAGAAGAGAGTGTTCGCAACGGAACGAGACCAAGCAATAGCGGAGGAAGTCCGCAAACTCCAAGAGGCAAGCTTTATCAGGGAAGTCTACTATCCCGATTGGCTGGCGAATGTGGTAATGGTAAAGAAAGCGAGCGGTAAGTGGCGTATGTGCGTGGATTTCACGGATCTTAACAAAGCGTGCCCTAAAGATAGCTATCCCCTTCCAAGAGTCGACGTCCTAGTAGACTCGACGGCTCAACACCAATTATTAAGCTTCATGGACGCTTTCTCGGGTTATAATCAGATCCGCATGCTCGAGGCCGATCAGGAAAAGACTTCGTTCGTAACCAGCCAAGGACTATTCTGCTACAAAGTAATGCCATTCGGCCTGAAGAATGCGGGGGCAACATACCAAAGGCTAATGAACAAGATGTTCGCGAAGCAGATCGGGAGGAATGTTCAAGTCTATGTCGACGACATGCTGGTGAAGAGCCAGAAGGAGGAAGACCACCTCGAAGATCTTAAGGAGACGTTCGGTACGCTACGATCCTACAACATGAAACTCAATCCGGGAAAATGCGCATTCGGCGTAACGGCAGGCAAATTCCTAGGCTTCATGGTATCCCAGAGAGGGATTGAGGCTAACCCGGACAAAATCCGAGCCATACTAGAAATGGCACCCCCGCGAAATGTGAAGGAGATACAAAGCCTTAACGGCAAGGTAGCGGCGTTAAATAGATTCGTGTCGAGAGCCACGGACAAGTGCCTGCCCTTTTTCCGCACATTAAAGAAATCATTCGAGTGGACGGACGAGTGTCAGCGAGCGTTCGAGGAACTAAAGGCATACCTATCCTCACCACCCCTATTGAGTCCCTCGCAACCTGGCGAAGAACTTTTCCTCTACTTGGCTGTCTCCTCTGTCGCCGTCAGCGCTGCTTTAATTAGAGAAGAGGATAATGCACAGAAACCTGTATACTACGCCAGCCGGGCGCTCCGCGGCGCCGAAGAAAGATACCAACCTATGGAGAAACTCGCTTTCGCATTGATAACGGCGGCTCGCAAGCTCAAACATTACTTTCAAGCCCACACCGTGAACGTAATGACCGACAAGCCCTTGCGAAGGGCACTGAGTAATCCTGAAGCCGCAGGTCGACTGACACTGTGGGCAATAGAATTGAGTGAGTTTGATATCAAGTACCGTCCGCGTGTGGCCATTAAAGGACAAGCTGTAGCCGACTTCATAGCGGAGTTTACGCGTGACGAGGACAAGGGGGCAGAAGAACCCCCCAAGTGGAGCATCTTCACCGACGGGTCATCCAATCGGCGAATTGGAGGGGCCGGCATAGTGTTGCTGTCGCCCGAAGGGGACAAGATCGAATGTATGGTCCGTCTCGACTTCCCCATTACCAACAATGAAGCAGAATACGAAGCGGTGGCGGCAGGACTCGACCTAGCCAAAGCCGCCGGAGCTGAAAGTGTGGCCGTCCATTGCGACTCTCAGGTCGTGACCAATCAAGTAAACGGAGACTACGAATGCAAGGGGGAAAGGTTGAAGAGATATCTTGATCAAGTGAGAACGAGAGTCAACGGACTAAAAGCGACGGTCGTCCAAATCCCCAGGGGAGAAAATGAGCTCGCCGACCGGCTAGCCAAAGCCGCCTCAGCAGAACATGTGATGACACCGGGTAATGTACTTTCCTTCGTTCAACTCTTTCCACTAATAGACCCCGACAATATGCAGGAGATACGCTCCGAAAGAAACTGGACCACCCAGATAGCTTCATACCTGAAGGACGGGTTACTGCCACAAGAGAAGGAGGCAGCGAGGAAGCTGAAAGTCCAAGCGGCGAGATTCGTCTTGATAAGAGACGTTCTTTACAAGAGAGGATTCTCCCGCCCTTATCTAAGATGCCTCGGGGTTGAAGAGGCAGACTACGTAATGAGGGAAGTGCACGAAGGGATATGCGGGAATCACTCTGGATCGCGGTCGTTGGTGCACAAACTGGTACGAGCTGGGTATTACTGGCCGACCATGCAGAAGGATGCCGAGTCGTACGTTAAGAGCTGCGACAAATGCCAGAGGTTCAGCAATTTTATTGGACAGCCAGCTGAGGAACTGACCCCTATGACGGCTCCATGGCCGTTCGCACAATGGGGACTGGATATCATGGGACCCTTCCCAACTGCGGTAAGGCAGCTCAAGTTCTTGGTAGTGGGTATTGACTACTTCACAAAATGGGTAGAAGCGGAAGCCTTGGCCACCATTACAGAAAAGAACGTTAGAAGTTTTGTTTGGCGGTCCATCGTATGCAGGTTTGGTATTCCTAGAGTCCTTGTCTCGGATAACGGGAGGCAGTTCGACAACAGCCACTTCCGGGATTTTTGCACACAGCTGGGAATAAAAAACCACTACTCATCACCCGCCCATCCTCAGGCCAATGGCCAGGTTGAAGTCACGAACCGATCCCTGCTAAAGATTATCAAGACTCGGCTCGAGGGGGCAAAGGGAATATGGCCCGAAGAATTACCGAGCATACTGTGGGCGTACAGGACAACGGCGAGGACTCCGACAGGAGAGACGCCATTTCGACTGACATACGGGAATGAGGCGGTCATCCCCGCAGAAGTTGGCCTCACAAGTTACAGGGTTCACAACCATGACGAAGGCAGGAACGACGAATCAATGAGGCTACAGCTGGACCTGATAGATGAGGTAAGGTCGGCAGCGGAGCAAAGGATCGCAAGATACCAGGAACGCATGGCCAGACATTACAACTCCCGGGTCCGACACAGAGACTTCCAAGTAGGAGACCTCGTACTCAGGAGGGTCATGGGTGCAGCTAGAGACCCTACACAGGGAAAGCTCGGCCCCAACTGGGAAGGACCTTACCGAGTCACGGCATGGAAAAGGAAAGGAACATACCACTTGGAGACTACGGAGGGGGAGAAGCTACCGCATCCATGGAATGCGGAGCATTTGAGGAAATACTACCAGTGATAGTAACACGGCGAACGGCAACCAATTTTCCATTTGGCTTTTTTATTAACTATTTATAAGTTTTTTCTTTAACATGTGTTTCTCTTGCTACAATCCTGTCGTGCCTTTTTTAAGCCCAAGGGGGCAGGCACTTTTCCTTTACGCAATTAGATACCATTATAATCTTCTTCTACTTTGATGTCACTACAATTGTCCTCGAACTTAACGAATGCTAGTTTAAAGTCCATAATGTGGACGGATCACCAAAACGGTGAGAATTCTACATGTCCACAAAGTAGACGGATCACCAAAACGGTGAGAATTCTACATGTCCACAAAGTGGACGGATCACCAAAACGGTGAGAATTCTACATGTCCATAAAGTGGACGGATCACCAAAACGGTGAGAATAATACAAGTCCACAAAGTGGACGGATCACCCAAAACGGTGAGTAAATTCTACAAGGCCGGAAAGTGGACGGTATATGCACCATAATGCGGACGGATCACCAAAACGGTGAGTAGTTATACAAGTCCACAAATTGGACGGTGTAGCCTCCACAAAGTGGACGGATCACAAAGACGGTGAGAATTATGCAAGTCCATAAATTAGACGGTGTATCCGCCACAAAGTGGACGGATCACCGCAATTCAACACTTCCACAAATTGGACGGTGTACTCCTCAAAGTGGACGGATCACCTAAAGCGGTTAATAATTCCACATGTCCATAAAATGGACGGATCACCAAAACGGTGAGTAGTTACACAATTCCACAAATTGGACGGTGTACTCCTCAAAGTGGACGGATCACCCAAAACGTTTAATAATTTTACATGTCCATAAAGTGGACGGATCACCAAGACGGTGATAATTATACAAGTCCATAATTTAGACGGTATCAGTCTCAAAGCGAACGGATCACCGTAATTAAAATTAGAGATATTTACGCACCTAAAACGGTGAATAATTCTACATGTCCGAAAAGCGGACGGACCAACAAAACGTTTAGTAATACTACGTGTTTGTAAAATGGACGGCATAGCAAAAACGGTGAATAAATTACGTACATACATAAAGCAGACGGCTCTAAAACGCCCACAAGGTGGACGGACAACATGACGATATAAGTCAGCTTCAATAGTTTAGCTTATAAGTGGACGGATCAACAGACGAGCTTGTGCAAATTAAAATTCAAAATAAAAGTAGACGGAGAAAATCCTTAACGGATACAGATCACGAAAAGACAATGAATGAAAAGCATTGTTCAGTACAAATGAAACTTCAACCAAACCGTCTACAAATTATTAACAATACATAAAAAGGGAGACGGATCCTCATCAACAATTATATGGGTTACTCTGCTTTATTGGGGTCGACAACAGCGACCTCATTCGGCATAGCGGACTCTCCGTCACCCTGAGCTGCCTCTTCTCCAAAGAGATCCTCCGTATTTTCGGAGGCGACGGGTAGAGCAGACGTCTGACCTTGATCAGTTAGTGTTATCATGGACAAGTCCAGATCTGGGTAGGCCTTCTTCACCTGACGGAGCGAATCGTCGAAGCCTTGAAGGAACGATCCTGCCAGCTCCTTCAACAAAGACTCGGAGTTGCGATATTCGCTGACGGCGTCATCCCTTGCATGACGGAGTTTTTTCTTCAGATCCTTCACCTCGTCTGCTTTAACCTTCAAGGCCTTCCCAGCCTCCTCCGTCCTCTGTTCAAGTTCTTCTCTCGTCTTCTCAGAGAGTTCGAACTTCTGCTCCATCGTGGCCTTCCACTTGTGCAGCTGGCTAAGCTCCTCTTCCGTCTGCCCAAGTTTTGACCGTACCCGTTCCAGAGCCGCTTCACGGTTGAGGCAGCGGTCCATCAAGCCCTTCATCATAACCAAGGACTGAAATAGACAAAATTAGAAGTGTCAAAAATGAAACTAGGGAGTGGACGGACATAAACTGAAGGATAAGGAAAGTTACCTGTCCGACGGCAAATAACCCCGTCTCCCCCATCACCTCCGTCGAATGATTCCCAAGATCCTCATAATCCTCTGCAGAAAGTATGGACGTAAGCTTCTCCAAAGCGAACTTCGAGTCCTCACGGAGAAGGGGAGGGGGCTTCTCCCCGCTGACGGGTGGAGCATGCATTAGGCCCTTACCGGCCCCTTGTTTAACTTGGGTGACGGCCTTAGGGCCCTCAGCCATCAAGCCCACCACGGGCTCCATTGACACCTTTGGCTGCTTGAGTGGACGGTCGGACTTTGGTGGCTGCTTCCTCTTACCCGATGACCCCGGCACACTGGGAACAACGATCTCACCCGTCTTCTTTTGCTCGACGGCTAGAGATTTTATCATTGCCCTTCTCTTGGCGTCGTCCATTTCTGCAATACAGGACGGATGATGATATTTTTTCAAAAATAAAATTTCAATTTCAAGGGTAAAAGTAGACGGACTCACGTTTGTGTATTCTTTCGTCGTATGCAATGGCCTCACGGGTAGGTTCTGGACCGTCACAATACCAGTGTATTGTCTTTGGATTCACTAACTTAGCCCAGGTCCTTTCCTCTAGCCTAGTTTTTCTGCAAATCTCTTCAAGGAAACTAAATTCCTCGAGGCTAATCTGCGGACGCTGTCTACCTGCAAAGACAGACGGTCAAAATACGCACATAAAAGTGTACGGATATGTAAAAAAGGACAAGTAAGACGGATGTATACGTAATTGGTTTATTATTCCCCAAGTTGTATCGACGGGCATGTACTCCGTCTCTCCTGGACGGTTCATCCATCTGTCACCCTCCAGGAAGAAGTAGCGACTCTTCCAGTCTCTATTTGAGTCTGGGGTCTCAAAGATAATCTTCAACAGGGGACTTCGACTAGCAAAACGGTACAACCCCCTTGATCTGTCAATCTCATCTGGACGGTAACAGTGAAGAAATTCACGGACCGTCAATCTCCTTTCTCCGTCTGACCATGCACCATAAAGAATCTCCATTGCTATGAAGACCCTCCAGGCGTTCGGAGAAATCTGGGTGACGGACAGTCCCAGGTAATGTAAGAGTTCTCTATGGAGTGTAGAGAGCGGGAACCGAAGTCCAGCCTTCAACACCTGCTCGTACACTCCAACGCCCTCTACCCCGTCATAATAACATTTCTCCGACACGTAGGGGAGACGGATTGGAATGTAATCTGGTATCTGAAAATTGGTTCTAAAGGTACTGAAGTGTCTCTCCCGGATGACGGACGTGAACCTATGCACTGTCCACTCTGGTAACATGATGAACTGCCTTAGTCCATCAGCACCCACAACGGACTCCAGTGCTTTATTCCCATCGTCAGCAGGACCCCCTATTTCAATTATCTCCACATCCTCACTTGTTGAGGACGAAGAGGATGCAGACGGACTCCTATCTTCGCCTGGACTATCTTGGTCTTTATGACCGGACGGGTATACACTCTCGTATTCCGTCCCGTCACGAACCACCGATTGGTTACTTGACGCACTAGACATTTCCTACAATTAATGATGAAACCTAAGACTTGACGGGTTTAAAAACATTGACGGGTATAGTAAGCCTAACAACAATGCTTGGACGAAAATGTAACTTGAAGAAATTGAAGTAAATACTTACCACACCTGGCGTAGAACGAGTGGCGGTTGTGGTAATTGGAGGTTACCAGTACTCGACGGATTGCTCTGACAAGGTTGACGGTTCTCTCTGACAGACGTTTTCTGTTTGGAAATGCGAAAATGAGAGATTGAGACGCCTCATATATATAGGAGACGCACGGAAGACGAAGCGACGCTTCGATCCTATACAACGGCCATTCAGAGATTGACACGTGGCATGCTAATAAATGCTGACAACCTGTCTGCTCGCATCAACAGTTTGTAACCGTCGACTCGATTAAACCATCTGAAATGGCAAGATACCCGTCATCATGTCTGACGGTTAAATCCATATGAAACCGTCGTCCTATCTGACGGTTGGATCCGTCAAACATTTTCAACCTTCTGTTTCGCGAATCCCACTCCGTCATCAAAATACCCGTCACGCCCATACATTAGAATCGTCACCCCATTGGTCCTTTGACCTAAAAGCAGACGGACCATTAGGGTGAAGGGGGCAACTGAAGATAGTAAAATTTAGTCTGATGGGCCTATCTAAATGGGCCTGACGGATGGGCACTGTTTGGTCTTTGTAAAGATGGGCCCACGCGCTCTGAAGGCCCATCGCACAGACATGGCAAGGGCCCATGATCCGAAATCTCTATTTGCCTAGAAAAGCCCTAAGATCCAATAAGGGAAATTGTATCAAAGTCCCACATTGGAAAGATCTGGAGGTTAAGAAGAAAAGCAACTCTCTACCACTATAAAAAGGAGTAATATTCACGCAAATCAAGGTAAGATGATTTGACCCTCTCTAACACCTCAAAATAACTCAAGGGACGAATTCTGACTTGACCTTCGGAGGGCTTTTGGCCGGCACCACACCGGTGCTCTCTAAGGGTTTTTCTTCCGTTTGTTCTTGTTGTGCAGGTTCGTTGACTCGCGAGTACGGTGTGACTTATTGGTGACAATTCTCAACGTCATCAAAGGCCATACCATAGAAAATCTAGAAAAGCCTTCCTTTCGGTGCAATATCAAGGAGATGAGTTTCCTTTTATTCTTGATCCTATATTGATGAACCATTGTGCAAGAACCTTCAATGGCGTAAGCTTAGTTGAAACCACAACTTCCCGGAGTTTTGATTTCATGCAGACAACATTCGTGGTGGAAATCATATAGAAGAAGCATAAAGCAATGTTATGAATTCCGTACCGTTCCGGCCCTTGTTCCACCTCGGACAAAATTCCATGCCATTCCGGTGTGTTTCGGGCATTCCGAGGCATTTCGGTAAATTCTAACCGAAATTCAAAATTCGGCCGGTATGGATTTTGGGATTTTTTTTTTTTTTTTCTTTACCTTCAACTTCATATCTGACATTCTGACCATCTGAGTTGCTGCCCTTCACTACCATCTACCATTCCTTCTTAATCTCCATTTGGACCATAATTCTCTGTTTCTTCTTGACCACCTTTCACAACTTTTTGCCGGCACAAAATCCACATCAAAAGAAAACTGAGGTGTTGATGGAAGGGCGTGCAACTGAATTAACCGAGTGAAGAGAAAGACTGAGAATGTGGATAATGGACGGTTATGATTTTAAATGGTGGAGGGCATATTCTATGAAATCTTTTAAGGAAGGGTCTTGAATGTCTATGTGTGGAACGTGAACCCAGCTGGTTATTAGTTTTTATTTTGGAGTTATCATCTGGGTTGCTCATTTTACAACAGTTGGGCTGAACAAAAAATAAAACGTTTGGGCTGCAGCACAGTCGGTCCAACTCAAAGATGTGCTATAGTCTCTTTCTTTTTCTTTTTCTTTTTTATATGCTCTCAATTTTTTTTAAGAGTCCAAATACAGGTATTTGTACTATTTCGAAAAATTTTCTAATGGGTCCTTGTAGTACTTGTGGGAGTTCTTTGATGATGAATTTGATCATTTTTTTGCATTTGATGATGATGAGTAATATTATGTTATAAACTTTGTTGGCTTATTATTTATGGGCTTATGTAATGAGTAGTGACTTGTTATATAAATCTTCGTATTGTGTGACGTTATTATATTGATGTTTAAGACTTAAGACTAGATGATTTGTATTATTTGATATTTACTTCTTTGAATTAATAATTTTATGTTGTATAAGAATATATATATTTATTTATTTAAGAACCCCGAAACACCCTAAAACTATACGTCGAAATAAGCTGATACCAAAATATTTCATTCTACTGGACAAACCGAAATGGGGTTCGAAACGGAATTAATAACATTAGTCTAAAGATTTTGCAGCCAGAGGGTAATTTGCTTGATTAATAAAGTCTAACTAAAAGGTTTGTAAGTCGGTCTCAGAACAATTTCTTCTATAGAGGATTCCTTATGGGATAGGTTTACCCTCAGAGAGGTTTTTATTTTTTATTTTTTGAAGAAGTCCTTTAGAAGCTTTCCACAACGTCACCAAATCCTTGTGTTCTTTATGATTTATTTTTACTTCTTTATTGATTGTGGTGATGCATGAGTATTTAATTTACCAATGTCAATTTTTTACAACTATTTGAATTGATGTTGCGTCTAAGTGAAATTCAAGTATGTTAATTAGAACAGTTAGGGGCCAAAACAGAATTTTCACAATTCACTCACATTATCTATGTTATTCTTAATAAATCATGTTATTTAATTTTCCTTTTTTCTTAATGATATGTTGTACAATTGAAGCTAGTTTCCCATTTAAAGATATCATATGCCACAAAATGACTTACATGTTTTTTTATAAGCAGATGAGCATTACATATGGCTATTAAAAACTTCCTTCTAATTGTTTCAAAACAAAACTACAATAGAGATTGGAAAATTGTAAACAGAACACTTTGTTTCATATTCATAATAACCATTATTCATAACCAAATAGACACATAGGTGTCCATCATCACCTATTAAGTATAACTAATGACAAATACAGTTTGACAACCTTTCTAGCATATAAAATGCAAAATTATAGCACCAGTACATTCGATTCTCAATCAAATTGAAGCATCGTTGTTGCCAATAAGGATTAATATAAAGAATACAAGCTACACCAATAAAGAAAATAATATATGATACAATAAAAGTTGTGGAGAAGACTAAAGGATCCACATCATACCATTTTCCGTGACTTGCATTTGAAGATTTTATTGGTGATGGAGGTGATTTATCAACCCTGGCGCAACTTTTCTCTAGTGGTGGTCCACAAAGAAATGGATTTCCTTCATAACTGCTATTTTGAAATGTTCCAAATTGTTCTTTCATGTCTGGAACTTTACTTGATAAGTTGTTATAAGCCACACTGAAAACTTCTAGAAAGTGCAGATCAATCAATGTTGAAGGAATTTCTCCACTCAAATTGTTGTGAGAAAGGTCCAAACTCTCCAAACTAGTCAATTTTGAGAATGTATTTGGTATGGAACCTGTCAACTGATTGTAAGACAAGTTTAGTGCAAGAATTGGAGATAGTTGTCCTAACTCTGGAGGGATGCCACCTGTTAGTTTGTTGACTGACAAATCCAATCCAGACATGAGATCAAGAATGCCACCCTTGTAGAAGTAAGATCTATATTTCGTTACAAACTCAATCCCAATTTGTGCAGCAACTTCTCGTTCTACCTCAAAATTTTCAAAATTCCTTTTGAGGATACTTTGATATGGGACAATTATATCTCTGAACTCCAAAAATGTGGAATTTGGTTCAGGAAGGGCATCAAAAGCATCTATCTTCTCAAATTTTAGGTCGTGAAAGCAATGCGGTATTGTTCCAGAAAAATTGTTCCTAGAAAGATCCATTATGGCAATATTCTTTAACCAACACAGCTTGTCCGGAATCATACCACTAAAATTGTTGCCACTCAACAGCAATATTCTTAAATTTGAAAGCACGCCCACTTCATTAGGGATTCTACCAGAAAATTTATTATCTCTAATGTCCAATGTCACCAGATGAAATGAAAAATTGAAAGAAAGTTTCGGTAATGATCCAGTGAGTTTGTTGCCTTGTAAAAATAGATGTCGAATAATATATAAATCAACGCAAGAAGGTGACCATCCAGAAAGCAAGTTATGAGAAAGGTCTTTGAAAATATATGCATGCATTTCACATGGAATTGGACCTTCGAAAAAATTATTACTCATGTCTAGAGACCATAAGTACTGCAGATTTCCTACCAGCCATCTTGGAATTAAACCTGAGAAGCCGTTGTTGCTAATATCTAGGAGCCCCAAGTGACTACCAGCTGTTGGTACCATAGCTGGCAAAGTACCTATAAACTGATTGTTTTTTAATTCCAAAATACGTAAGCTATTGTTAAAAAATCGGAATCCCTTTGAGAAAATTTCACCATGAAATTTATTATAAGATAACTTCAAAACCACCAAGGAGGTGCAATTGGCAACCAATTTCATTGGCACCTCTCCTGAAAAATTATTATTGGACAAGTCCAATTTCTCCAAATTACTTATGTCACCAATTGAGGATGGGAGAAAACCTTCAAAATGATTTTGAGATATATTTAGATATTGTAAGTTTGGAATCACCTTTCCAATAGTTTCCTGCAACTGCCCATTAAAGTTATTGTAAGAGAAATCCAACCAAGAAAGATTATTGCAGTGAGCTATTGGCAAGTGAAATTGACCCCCAAAATAATTATCCCGAAGATTTAGCAATTGCAATCTTGTATTATTTTCAATCAACCAAACAGGGAAGCTTCCCTTCAACCTATTGTGAGAGATATCAACCAATTCCAATTCTTGCTGGTAAAAGAGAAACTTTGGAATGTTGGAGGATAACTTATTCAGATCACAGTTAGGCAGCACTAGCACCTTTAACTGAAACGAAGGTTCCCAACTGGGATTTTCAGTTTCGATCTCAAATGTGTTGTTTTCACTCACAATTTTGTTACCGTCTTCAATCTGGTAGTTTTCACCTTTAAATCGAATCACTTTGAGCTTAGAGTGATTGGCAAATGAGCTGAATGATAATAAACCCCCAAAACGATTATAACTAAGATCAATGTACTCAAGGGTTGTCAAGTTGGCTATCACAGATGAAGACAAATTTCCACTGAATTGGTTCTCAGATAGATCTAATAACCTAAGAGATGTCAAACGACTTAGGCATGGAGGGAGGATCCATTCAAAGTGATTGTCAGAAAGATCTAACTCTTCAAGTTTCTTCAACATACCCAAATCTGTCAAAAGCAATAACATTAATAGTGTCCATCCTAATTATGTGCCAATGTAAAAATCAACAAGACAATCAATTAGTTTACTGGCCAGAATAGTAATTGGAAAGAATATGTTTTGACCCCTTGGATTATCAACCAGTAGATTAAACTATTTAAGCCAATTAACAAAAATATGTAAACAAGATTATCATAGGTTAATCACCCCAAGCAAGCATGTCACCCTATGTAAAAAGTAATTCATGATAAATTCAGCAATATGGTGACGAAGTTAAAAATCGATGGAGAACCTTGAAAGATAAAAACGATACAGGGGTTGTGTAAAACCTTGAAGATTTTATATTTGTAACATGTTGGAGACTATTCATTTGTAAAATGAATAAAATTGAATTTCGAGATTTGGAAATTTCTTTGTGAAAATTCAAGTTTCAGGATGTTCAATAAGTCGAAGCTTTTGTTCGATCGATCGAATTGATCAAGAAAAATGATTTGAAGTTTCTACCTAACTCAATTGATGCTCGATTCCTGTTCAATCGATCGAAAAGAGCTTTCGATTGATGCTCGATTCCTCTCGATCAATTGAGCCTCGTAAAAACTGTTTTTTGCATAATTTTCTGCAGAATTGTGATAACCATTTTGAACATTGGGAAAGGTTTTAAATCTTGTAAATGGTTGTTTGAGGCATCGTAACTCTCCATACATACCTTTTGAATGGTTATAACCCTATGGGTATAAATAGAGGTTAATGTTCACTTGAAAATATGACTTGGTATTCTGTGGGTATTCTCCAAAATAGTAAGTTACAAAGAAACACAAGAAATCCTGTGGGTATTCTCCAAAATTGCTATTTATAGAACCAATAAACTTGGTTATATCCTGGGGAAAAGTTTGTAGAAACTCTTTAGCAACTTGTGTATGGGGACAAATATTGTCTAAGGATAATATTCAATTGTGCCTCCAAGTCAATTACTAATTTCTATTTACTTGATGTGTTCATTTTGTTCTCTCATTGTGGCTTCAACCCTTGATCCGCAACATGTTAGTAGCAACACAGCAGATGAGAATTATCTTAGGTCTTTCGACTCACGGGTTGATGATTTCTTGGTTTAGGTTTTCTCTTTTGTAGCACGTCACTAAGTATCTTATATGTTTTCGCGGGTTAGGCATGAAAAACAAGGTAGCACTAACTCAACTAAAACATGTCAAAATCCGTGTTTTAAGATTTTGAATCGATCGAGTTGCTATCAAGGAAGTTTCGAGAATCTTCTTTTAATCGGTCAAGCTAGGATCAAATGGCTATCAAAGACACTTGTTTGATTGATCAATCATCAATCAAACAGGTGTCTTTTTTGAACTACATTTTGGACTCATAATTTTGAACTCTTGGTGACACATTACATATTCAAACAAGATTACATTGCATTGGAATGTGCCAATAAAACCTAACATGAATAATTATATTTCAGTCATTCTTCTTCATTTGTTTTTAGTTTTTACACTCCCAATCTATGTCAGATAAGTACCGGTAACATTAACAAAGTATAAATGCCAAATTTCATAGTAGATTCTTACCTTTAGCATGTAAATTCCCGTGGAGTTTATTTTGAGATAATGATACAGCCTTGAGAGAAGATAGTGTCCCAATATATGGAGAAAGAATTCCAGTGAACATATTACCACTCATATCTAAAATCTCCAAACTTCTGAAATTTGTCATATCTGCCAAGAGAATTAAAAAGAGATAGTGTAAAGAGTAAATATTTAAAATGGCATACTTGTGGATACTAAAAGACATTCCTTCTCACAGGAAAATTATTTTAGCCGTTGAAAAATGTATGATGGAATTTTACCCTTGAATGGTAGGCTTCCTTTGAGTCGATTCTCTCGCACAATGAGTACCTCCAAATTTCTTAGATTACTCAGTTCTAAATCATAGGTGAAGAGAATTACATTAGTCATATTGAAGGAAAAATTAGGATTTAAAGAATTCTTTGTAGTAAAGTACCCTAAAAACTCTAGAGGATCTTAATCTTATTGAATGCATTGAAATATTCACTAGAAAGCATGTACAACTAGCGTAAATGTAGATGAGGTCAATAAGGCATATAAGATTTCAATTTTGTTTGAGTTTTTTCGTGGTATTTTTTATAAAGGAAATTTAGGGGGAAATTTTGAGAAAAATTCAAATTTACATGTACGTACCTTTGCTAGAAAGAGGCCCTTGCATTTCATTGTAACTTAGGTCTAGATATTTAAGATCTGGGAGTGCACCCAAAAATCTTAAAATGTCCTTTTGCAAGAGATTCCAACTTAAATCTATGTGCTTTAGCTTGTTCAATTTAGGCAAAGAATTCCATTCTGAAGAAAGTATACAACCAATTGTTAAATCTTAGAACGCAATGGAAAAAGGGTGCCCTTTAATATTTTTTAAAGGGAAAAACAAAATAAATAAATAAACATTTTATTTTGAAATAATTTCATCGATAAAAATAGTCTACACTCCTCCGAGGACAAGTTCAGTGATCAAATTATCCCATGGGAAGGTGGAAGAAATCCACACGCATTAAGTACATTTAGGATATGTTTGGAATCTACTTATTTTATTGAAACTGAAATTTTTTTGTTGAAAATACTGTAGACAAAGGTAAAAGTTAGCTGAAATAGTATAATGTGACTATGAATAGTACCAAAAAGTGCAGTGAAGTCCATAAATAGTAGCAAAAATAAGCTGAATAATAAAATAAGTTGGCAAAAATATTTTTTGCCAAACACACACTTAGTGTCCATTTGGAAACAACTTATTTAATTGAAACTGAAATTTTTTTACTAAAAGTGTAAAAAAAATTAGTTGAATAGTACAATAGAATTCATGAATTATAAATAGTACCAAAAGTGCAATAAGGCCCATAAATAATACACAAAAAAAAAAAAAAAAAAAAACTCAAATAAGTTTAAACAAATAAGTACATTCCAAATGGGCTCTTAGTCACTACTAAGTAAATAACAGCTAATATTTGTTTAATCAATTATTTAATGGACATGGTACTGTTATTCAAATTTATTATGATAACTCAAACAAATAGTGCTTTTATGGTATCGTGGCCTAAAACTAAATCATGTGACAAGAGAAGTAATAACAAAAATAACATGATGATGGCAATAATAACTTTGAAAAAAATTTCACATAATTAAATAATAGGTTAAAATATAAAATTTACCTTCTAAATTTCACTATTTTTCATTTCTGTCATATAAGTTTGAGTTTTGTTATTTCATTCTTCTAATTAGTTCCATTCCCTCTCAATTAAGTCTTTCGTGGTAGTTTTTACCGTTAACTGTTATTTTCTTATTTATTTTTTATTTTTTTAATTTATTTCTTAATTTTAGAAAAAATACATTAATTTAAAAAATAAAAAAATATATAAAAAATAAATAAAATAAAAAACTAGAAAGCCAGAGGAACGACGTCTGAAAAACAGTGCCACCTTTATTGTGCCAGCTATGTACTAGCTTAGGATTGAGCTCCGCAAGTTTAGAGGAGTAGAACCCTCTGTAACCAGCTTTAACACCAAATGTCTGATGCACACCATAGAGGTCCCAGAGAACCACCACGACGGGCAGGGCAGGGACTTCAACTCCCAGAAAGAAATAATACTTTTAACTTTTCATAAAGTTTTATTGCCATAAATTTTATAAGCATAGGATGAACTAGTATTAAAATGTACGTGTTAAGGAAGAAATAATTTTTTTGTTACAATTTATTCATCTTTTTGAGAGTTGTATAACCAATTAAGATCCGGTGTAATAGTCAAGTACAAGCTAAGGTTATTGCATTATACAATACCATATTGAAGGGTTAAGATTAAAAGTAAAAGTATATTTGGCCTTAATTCTTGGATCAAATTTTTTTTTTTTATAACTTTTTTAACCTTCATTTCTCACGCTATTTTTGGGGTGCAATAGCACACCAAATCAAATCCAACTTCTTGTATAACATTATGTTAAAAGGTTTTTTTTTTAATTAACTTTTGTTATTTATAAATTTAGCCTGACTTGTTCGGTTCCATTTTACCAATTGTAATCAAGCGCAATTAACATATTCCATTTCATAAAATGAGTAAATTTAAATGTAGTACATTATGTTTTATAATTGAATTTAAAAACACTTGGTTAAATTGAATGGATATTTAAAAAAAAAATTATTTAATTAATCAGTACAACAAATTGTTTGGATTCAATTGAGTAACACTTATAAAATTTATAATTAAAAAAAAAAAAAAAAACTGCCTTAACATAAAAAGAATAATAATGAAACAAAAACCGAATATTACAATGACGGGGGATAAGAACGCACGTGTGGTGCAAGTTGAAATCACCGGGTATTACCGGTCACACCAAGTAATATTTTACTTTTCCCAAGAAAATTATGAAAGTATGGAGCATAGTCAAAAACAAAGAAAAAGAAAAACCAATTTTTTTTAATGCGCTTCTCCTTAGTCATGACTCATGACCTGCTCCAAAAGAAGACTAAAAAGAGTGGAGTGGGAGATGTAGAACGACAGTGGTGGAGAACGACATCGGAGTGGGAGATGTAGAAACCATGAGAAAGGTGGTAGAATAGGTTTTGGTCTAATTGGTTGGGTTGGGTTTTGAGGGCTTGTTGTGGAATGTAGCCTTTGAGGTGTGGTACTTTTTGTAAAGTAGTGGTGATGTAGATGTTGGTTTCATTTTTGTTACTCAGGCGTGGGAGGGATTGGAAAGACTTTGTCCATCTAATTGGCTTTTTTTTTTTTTTAATTAATGTTTTTCTAAAATTAAGAATAAATTAAATATAAAAAAATAAAATAAATGTTAACGGTAGAAACTAACAGCACACAGGAGACTTAATTGGGAAGAGATGAAACCTAGAGGATTGAAATGACAAAATCCAAACTTATAGGACTAAAATGAAAAATGGTGAAATTTAGAGGCATGGTTGGCTTTGTCACAACAACGATGATAGCGATGAGCCTGACTGGTATGGCATGGTTTCAACTTGTGGCTTCAGTCTTGGCTATGGATTTGTTCAAAGTGAGGTGTTTGATGTTTGGTCTGTGTGTGGTTTTTTGTACCGGAAATTACATTTTTCTGCCCTTCATTTTACACTTTATTCCCTGAAATATCAAAATGCACGATTAACTCTCCAAAGTTATAACTCTATTTCAATTTCTCCCTACCATCTATTCTGGTGCAAACTTTGACAAAATTTAGTATTAAAAGACCAATTTACCTCTCTCTCTCCAAAATAGATAGTAGAGGAGTAAAATGGATTTTTAAAACTAAATTTCATTATATTTAAAAGCAAACCAAATGGTAGAAGTTTAAGTGTTACAAAGTAATTTATTTAGGGGTCGATCATGTGTTTTGATAGTACATGAAAAAAAAAAAAGAAAAAAAAAACCTGTAAATTGAGGTAAATTTTAGGGTGGAAAAGTGTAATTTTCCCTTTTGTGCTTTGGGAATATAGATGAGTTTGGGGTTTTGGATGAAGCTTATAAAGAAAATGAGTTGTTGGCTTTAAGCTTTTGATGTTTGTGAGGAAATAGGTTTGATTGAAATGATGGAGTTGGTACCAAGGGAGTCAATTTCGTACTGGAGGCTGTTTGGGTTTTGATCAAAGGAACGAAATATTTCGTATCGGTTAATACCGGTGTACCGTATTGGGTTTACCGCTATTTATATATTTCTATATATATATATATATATATATATATATATATATTTGTATTATTTATGTAAGTATGAATATATTAATTTTTATGTTTATCAACAAAAAAAATTTAAATCCACATATTTTATAAGCCTACATATTAGCTTAAATATATTAACAAATATATTAGATTAAGTAAATTTTTTTTTTTATTGTACTGACCGAAACGCCGATACAGGCCAATACAACCAAAATAAGCCAGTACAACCTGGTATTTTTTTGGTATGTTTTGGAGAAGTATCAGTACCGGTTTAATGGCCAATACAGTATATTTTCCCAGTATGGCCTGTACCAGTATAGTATTGACTTCCTTGGTTGGTACACATTGTGGGTTGTCCCCCCTTAAGATTGAGTTTCCTTTCAAATGTTTCTCAATCTCAAAATAGTTTTCAAGTTTAGAGAAAGGTAAATCAAGAATAAAGAATAACAAATTAACTCAAAAAACATTGAAATTTTTTTAAGAAAAGTTCTTTAAAAATTTATTATAAAAATCTTGTAAACGTAGCATTACTCTAAAACCAAGGACATTTGATGTTTGTTGACTTTATATATTTTGTCATATAAGATTTTGAGACCTAACAATTTTACATGTCATTATTCTAATATATATATTGATTAAGTCTAAATCATATTCTATATTTAAATCTGCAGTAAATTGTTGCCGCAATTAAAATAAAAGACTATTAATAACTATAACAATTATTTTTTAATAACTACTATATTAAATTTCTTATTTAGACAAAAATAAAAGACTGTTAATAACTAGCATAATTATCAAATTTCATATTTAGACAAAGAATAAAATTTCTTGTGCATTGTATATGTTACCAACTAGAGTTACAATGATTGTTTTTCTTCTTCTTTTAACTTTTTTTTTTTTTGGTGTTTTAAATTAGAAACAGAGCTCACATACCTTTATTTCCTTGCCAACCACGAATTCCATTGCGAGATAAATCAAGAATTCTTAACTCCTTGAAAGGCTGCAACAAGGACTCTTTCAAGAACCAATTTTCATTGTCAGCATAGATGTAAGTTTCATGGTTTATATTGGAGAGCCAAAGCTTGATCACGTAGCCAGTGGTGTCATTACATTTGACCCGCTCCCAATTACAACACTCACTCTTTAGGTCGTAAACCCATGATGGAAGAAGGGGTTCTGTATAATTAGTATTGGATTTCAGATATGCCTTCAATTCTAGCAGACCCATCCTCTCTTCCTCAATGCAAGCTCTCAGCTCATGAATGTGAGCAAAAATTACTAAAACCCACAGTAAAGACCTCACTAAAGGCCACTCCATTGAGAAATATTGTGAAGCACCAACTTTCATTTCTAGCTAAGTCTTCTTATATAGAAAAGTTTAGAGAAAATTATATAACGCTCCTTGAGGTTTATTTAACTTACATTTTGATCCTTTTATTTCTAAAAGTTAAAGTCAAAATTGTCACCTAAACGGTGTCAACTAAAATCATAGAAACACAATCTCATGTTTACTCTCCTCTACGTCAAATGAAGACAAAAACTGGAAAAATAAAATAATGAGTTCCACAAACCAAAAAAACAAATAATAATAATTCTTGAATCTAATAAATAAAGCATTTATTAAAGCATAGTGTTTTTTTTTTTTTTTTTTGATATAAGATAGAATTCTACTCTAACCTAATCTAAGTGTATATGTGTGTGGAGCTCCCTCCTAGAGACTTGAACCCCGACCCTTGCCCCCTACACCCCACAAGCACTTATACTTGTGGAGTGACCATCGCACCAAGGGTGTGCGGTGGTAAATATAGTGTTTATTTACCTACATTCTTACCAGAATGAGTAATGCTAAAGATCCAAAATTTTACCAACCGTTGACATGGCGACAGGTTATTAGTAAATGAAAAAAGTAATGTTTATGGTAGGTCTAGATGAAAGCCAATAAGAAATTACCCACAACAACAATTTGTAAAAATGTTGTAAAATAGTTTGTGGTTATAGTATTACTCTACTAATATTTCTCATTAATTAAATGCATAAAGCTTTTCGGGTTTGGGTTTTTTCTTTTTTTTTTTTAATTGAAACAAAAACTTTTATCGCTGGAAAAGGGAGAAACAAAACAGCAAAACATTCCATGCAATAGAGAAGGAATCTTTCTTGTCAAGCAAGACCTAGGCAATCCTTATGAATTGACTTTACAAAAATTAGGGGCGGCCGGCCAAGCCCAATAAAACATTTATTAAGTTCACATTGCTTTGATTCTAAATTAAATCTTGAATGTCAGAAACGAAGTTTTTCAACCTCCACTGAACACCAGCTTCTTTATTGATGACAGCATTCACACCGATCAAGTTAAGGGGTATTTTACCATGTGCAATTGCTCTCAATTATTGTTGAGATTGAGAATTTTAAAGTTTTTTTTTTTTTTTTAATTTCAATCTCAATCTTTAAATAATAATAAAATATTACAAATTATAAAATTACAAATTAAAGAAATAAAAATCATGTGTGAGACGAATGAGCCCATGCAATACCCTAGATATTGTATGGGATCCTAATCCGCATTGATATTATTAGGTTCTAAAAGTTTAGAACAATTGGCAAACCATGAATATAAACTTGTCTAAATATAGATCTTAGAGTCTATGACTCCATATTAGACAATGTTCAAAGTGCTGCAAGTCAAAATTCAAAGAACATACAAGCTGCAGGTTCAAAAATTCAAAATCAGACTGGTTCAATCGATTAGGCTCGATCGATCAAGCTCAATCGATCAGAAGTCGCAAATCAACAAAAATTAGCAAAAGTAAAAAGCCCATAACTTGTCCGTTTGAAGCTCAAATCGCGATCCATTTTTTGCAGTATTTAAAAGACATTATAAGCTAACCCTAGATGGGGTTTTTAGAGAGAAAAGAGTGCATCATGTGCCTCCAATTGTAGATCTAGGGTTTTTGTACCCAAAACTCTCTAAAGTCTTCTACAGGAAATATTCCTTGAAGAATCTCAAGATCCGGTGTTGTAGAAGTTGCTGCATACAATATCCACCACTGATGGTGATTTAAAACCTTTGAGTGGGATCTCAAAGTTACAAACATGGTGTTTGTGTGCAACAAATTCAAGATAGAAGAGTCCGTGGATTCGGAGCTGCACATGGTCGTATGAGTAAGTTCTACAAGAGGTAGCTTTAGATTTTAGGAAGAAAATCTATTGTAAACTTTCATTCTATCATAGTGGATTTGTTTGCCTTAAGGATAGGTCAGGTTAAATCCTCCCCAGGTTTTTTATCTTGAAAAGGTTGGTTTCATTGGTTTTCCTAGGTAATTATATCGTTGTCTTATTTATTTTTCCGCACTACATGATATGATTTATTGCTGTTTAACCTAGATCTGAAGAGTAAACCTAAGTGTTAACTTGGTTAATTAATTAGGTTAAACAATCTGAGTGTTCAGAGGTCTAAACAAACAAATAGATATACCTCATAGAATCACTCTCAATTGGGTTATTTACTTATTTTCATTTAACCTAAATATTTGTTTGTGTTTAAATATAAATTTTCTTACTTATATGATTCATTGTTATATCAATTAAGTGTTGTATAAATATACCATTAAATATTGCATCAAATTTCTAATTAGATTTGGTTTAGGTTTCTTAACAAGAGGTGGATTTTTCTTGATATAAAAGGAAAAAAAAAAATTATCTTATTGAAGAGGAATATGGATATTCATTGTACATGAAAAAATATAATCAAAACCTTATAAATAAATATTATTGCAAAGGATTTGGTGACTTTTGAAATTCTTCCACATGGGGAGAAGACTCTTAGAAGAACATAAGGTGGGTTCCTTAGAGCAGTTTGGTAAATTTGTTTGAGTTGAAAGATACATATGGTATCAGTTAAGAGTTTGTTTTGTGAGCGTGTGAGTTTTTTTAGTTTATTGAGGTTTTTGGATTGTGAGTATATGTGTGTGAGGTTTGTAAGTGAGTTTGTGTTTGTGAGAATAAGGTTTGTGAGTTGTGGGTTTTGTTTATATTTGCAAGGTGTATGAGTTAGTTTGATTAAGTGTTGTTGTAATCCATATCATTAATAGTGAATTTAGCTGGTGTTGCATTGCATGTGAATGTAGGTATAGAGTTTATCAAACCACGTTAAATATTGTTGTTTCATTTAATAGTTTATCTTTCTGTCCTTGTGAATGCGCTTCTACTAGTCTCAAAACACAACATTGAATATTGGAATTTCTGCTATTTCACAATATATATATATATATATATATATATATATATATATATATATCGTGCTAGACAAGTAGTTATTTATATTTTATTTTATAAGGTTAAAAAAAAGCTCAATTGTGACGACTAATTGAAGCGGTTACTATTTGCTTTATGATTAAATATGTGTCTATCTTTATATATATAATTTGATGGCAAGGAAAGGGGAATTTAAAACTTGAATGTTTAAAAACACTAAAAAATGTCAACCAGTTAAACTACAAAGCTTTCAAAATTTCTTCTTTTTTTTTTTTTTCTTTATGTTTTCTTTATATCAAGCAAAAACTATTATTTCATTCTATAGAACCTAGATCATAGATGCTAATAGTTATCTTTTAAAGAAGTTTTACGTTCACAATATTTTCACAACAAATCATATGTGGTAAATTGTTATTGATTCTAATTTGAACTTATCATTAAAATTTACTTTTCAGCCTACCAATTAATAACAACCAGTAATAACTTGCCACTTAAGATTTGTCATGAAAGTATTGTGAAAATGTTGTGGACGAACATTTCTCTATCTTTTATAACTTTTGTGTATTATCTAAAGCTCTTTCTTAGTACTTTTTGGCCCTAATGATACTAACTCATGAGTAGGTGCTAAGGGTAATGGAACAAATAGTTAACACTTTTTTAGCAACAAATACTTAAGACTTTTTTTTATAATAATAGTTAAGATTTTTTTTTATATTTTAGTAATAGTTAAGACTTAGGAGAAGGAACTATGTGTATGGATATATGTCTCTCATGGGTTATGTGTAATTGGGTTCCGCCCGTATTCATTTGCATGTTCATTTAGTTTCTCTGCAATTTTAAATTTTTGTTTCTCACGAAAAATTTAAAAAAATAAATAAAAAAAGTTCTCTTCATTTTTGTTTTATTTTTTTTGGTCTAGTAAGTTTCAAGTAAAGCACTCATCGAATTTTCTATTTAATTATTTATGTTTTAACGGGTTCAGAAAAATCCCTGTTACGCTTTTTTTCCATTAGCCTTATTGATTGTTTTTTTTTTTTTGACAAAAATGATAAAAGTATATTAATAAAGAAGAAAAGTACTCGTCCCATTACCCGGAAGTTGTACATAAAAGCCAGCACAATGGCATGAAAACCCCAGAAACAAAACTAAAAGAAAGAATAGAGAAAGATGGGCTCACGAGACCAATATCTCATTGACATGTGAGTTCCACGAGGGAAATTAAAAAAACTGTCAAAATATTAATTGCTCTTTCTCTTTTCCCATAAAACTTTCTTAAAATAGTTTACTAACAAATGTCCTTCCGGAATTCGTTAATATTTCCCTTTCTATGAAGTATTATTTTCTATCATAATGAATGACATTAGCAAATTACACCAACGTAATAATGATATTAGTAATAAACAAAATACAACACAAAATTTAGATGAAAATATCACAAATGAACAAGAAATCCACCAAAATGAGTTAGAAGATAATAAAATGATACAATTGCAAGATAACAATGATGTTCAATTTTGCAACACAACAAATCTTGATAATGAACTTCAAAAGAATTTAGAATAAAATGAAAATAATGATGAAAATGGCACAAATTAACAAGCTCACCATAATGATGTTCAATTAGAAGAAAATAAAAATAATAATAACATGTCGAAATACATTCCTACAAATATTTATGATCTAGGTAATTGGAAAAATATTGACACAAAATTTAGAGATTTATTAGTAGAAAGAGGTTCATTAAGAGTGGATTAGCCAATTAGCTATATTATCGATTGAAAATGAGATGTTAGAAGAACTTGAATACAAAATTTTAATTAATAAATTTGCATTTCAAAAGACAAGAAAAATAGATTTTAAATGAAATATATTATAATACATAAATAATAATAATAATAAATGCCCTATTTTAGTTCTCACTTTAGGCCTCAAAATGTCTAGGGCCAGAATGGTCCCAACTCCTAGAGATAAGCGGTTCGAGTGATTGCCCCAGTAAGACCTGTGTGGTAAATGTGGTATTACCCATTACCGTCACATGACGTGGGGTCGATAAACTTACACCGGAAACCCTCCTTTTTTCATTCAGCAAATAATAAATAAATAACACATGCACACATGTCCCAGACTAATATGCCAGCCAATTACACGTGGCCTGATCCATCAACGTATATAGCACTAAATAAATAAATAAATATTACACACAAACGTGATGGAAACAAGAAGGATGAAAAGATCATATACATTCACACACACCAACCAACCATTAATTTGACAAAGAACTAAACAGAAAGAACAAGGAAAGTTCATATGTGTGGAGTCCGGAAACGCAATTGATGGAGAAGAGAGAGAGAGAGAGAAGAAGAAAAAGAGGTGAAACTTTGCTAGAATAATTGTAGTTGAAATGGCTGGCATTTAAATTGAAAGAGAAAGTACGTGGAAACACGTTTGTACCATAATTTTTGCCACAATATACGTGCAGTTGTGAGATATTGGAAAAAATGTATTGAGTCTATTTGAAAGTGACAGTTCACCTATTAAAATTGCATATATCATCCAAACGCGGTAACTATTGTGGCAAATGATGTCATCCTAGAAGAACTGAATCTAAAATGTAGTAGGGGCATAATCGTTCCCAGCTTAGTGACCAATATGAAAATTGCCAACCTGTATTGATCAATATGGTATAAAATTACCAATTTCAATGATGATTGCCATATACTTAAAATGTTAAAAAAAATAAACGGTAAATTACAAATTACAATCCTAAAGTTTGAGAGTGTTTAAATTTTATACTCTAACGTTTCAAAATTTGGAATTTACTCCGTCCTGACTTGAAGTCCTGACTTTGTCTTTGTTCATAAGGATAAAAGCCAGATTGAAAATGCCGAGCATCTATATTCCATAGCACACCCCATGTGGTCTGCTTCTATGACCAATTGGCCATTGCAATGATTATAGAGAAATAGATTCCAAGTGGCCTATTTCTGGGTGCCAACATTCTCATGATTACGCCTCTATTTGTCAAATTTCTACGGCCATTGTCTTTTGTTGCAGGACCAAAGAGCAATGGTAAAAAAGACTGTTTAGAACATTGCCTTACATTTAGTCAACTTGTTAAAAGATAATATGTTTGGTATGTTGATTTTGTAGTATTATTTTGATGCGGTAAACATGCTAATCAAGTGACTCCACTTTTTCAAAAACAGAGAATATGTGACTTTGAGTAGGGGCAATTTTATACGGAAGTCTTGAGATTAAAATCCTAAAGTTTAGGAATTTGAAATGAACAATTAAAAGTTTTGAGCTGTATCTACATATTTTGCAAAAAAAATCTATTACAATTTAGTGTTTACAACTCAAATTCCAATTTCCCCATTTCTCTCCCATTCTTTTTACTTGTCAATATTTAATATTTTACTAATTTACATGTTGACTCTCTAACTTTGATTAAAGTTCACTTCCTTTAACTTTATTTTTATTTAATAAAATTTTTTAACTTTAAGTTTATTCAATTCATGCCTCCTGTTAGTCTTCATTCATGCCTCATGTTAGTCTTCATTAGAATTGCATCGATAGTAACCTCCAAAATAACATAGTTTGCATTTTTTTTTTTAAATATGAAAATTAATACGAAAAAATATTTTTTGAAAAATAAAATAAAATAAAATTTTAATTTAAATATCTTTCATTTGAAAAATGCAGGAAAATAAAAATCAAAGATATGCCCCTCCTGTTACACGAAAAAATTTTAAATGCTCGTATTTGTTCTTTATCTTTTAGTTGACATTCCAACCAATTTTTTGGATGCATGGGAACAAGCCGACAACCATGATCAGCTTACCTCCTTCCAAGCAATTTACTTCTTTGTTTTGTTCGGCACTTGGGCTCCACAATATTCTTGAATTCAAGCAATCAGTTGCTTGATTTCTTTTGTATTGATTAGCGCCGCAATAATTTTGGCCATCTCTCACGTTTAAAGCACGTGTGTCACTTTTAAGAAGAATTAAAGCTACTTTTTATTTATTTATTTTTTTCCCCTCATTGCAAGAAGCAAATTCCTTATTCCTTTGACCTTGATGAGAGGTGGTTTTACGTCAAACATTTCATTTTTTTTTTTTTTTTTAGAATATCAATTAATGGCATCCACTTCTAATGATTGTGCTTAACTAGTATAAAGATAAGATCATTTGGGTAATCTTAGTCACACTCAAGTCTGGTGAAAGCTTGAAAATGTGTTAAAAACACGAGCTGTTTAGATACCCAAATTAAAGTTATGGCTCGATAAATTTTACACTAACTTAATTCTAAGTGCGGAATAGTGTAAATGCGAGCGGATAAACAAACAAGCTACTCTAATCCAAAATCAAGACAACACAGTAGTAAAATGGAATGTCAAAGAGTAGAGAAGAGAGATGCAAACACAAAATAACACGCCGATATATTATCAAAGAGGAAACCGAAGAATTTGGCAAAAAACCTCTCCATCGCCGTCCAAGTGGTAATCGATCCACTAGACAATCGATTGGGTTACATGGGTTAGCAAGAAACCCTCCAAGCCTAATCTACCCGATGTACCTAAGCCTTTCAAGCTCCTTCTCCAACAAGGCTTCTCGGAACTGTGTCTTGTCTAGCTCTCCGGATCCCACAACAAGCTCCATGTTGTATCTGCCATCCTTAGCTTCTTCCAATGCTTCCCAGCAACACCAAAACATCACTTGACACTCTAAAAGGATGTGATAAGTGTTTGGGCTATCAACCTCTCAATGGTATGGAAATGAAGAGGTAGGAGGTAAGGAAAATCCACAAGCAATTGTGTAGAGGATTGTGGGTATAATAATCTCTAACTCTCAAGGTGTTTGGCTAGGGTTTTCTCTCAAAAGTTCTCCTCAACATTTGTGAGTAATGTGGGTATAAATAGTGTAGGCACAAAAAGTGTGTATCAGAATTGACAGTCTGGCAAAATAAAATGTCTCGTGGGTGTCTCATGGGAAGGCCTTACCCATGAGATACTCGTGAGATACAACTGTCTCCATCTTATCCTAATATTCGCATTCCAACATGTGCAAGTCACATGAGTCACTTCGTGGGATGCTTAGTCGCGAGATACCCGCGAAAACTCTTCAGTCTTCAATTGCTTGAGTCTTCACACACACTCTCTCTCTCTATCACACAACCCTTACAATCAAATCCCACAATAAATACAGGATACAAAAGATTGAATAAAATTACAATCAAATTTGACACAAAATTAAAGCCAACAAAACACATATTTGTAAATTACAACTTTACATCGGGGACGAGAGTAAATGTAAAACCCCATCATCATATGTCATCCTTTGAGGCGAGCCAGGCCAACACTCACTGAAGGTGCAAATAAATGCCATCAAGATAGCTAATAAGTAATGACCGTGTCGGAACAGTTACAAGAGCAATAATGGCTTAATAATCATCCGTTAAGCCTTAAATGGAATCATCATTGTCAATTAATGCCGCGTTCCTCTCAGTAGAAAAATGCTCAGAGCAACATTAACAGACATAACTACACCAACCTAAAGCAAACTATAAAAAGGGAAATGGAACCTAGGTAAAGACACATGAAAAATTTGGAGAGAATTATGGGAAACTTCTTTTAAGAACTTATAATCTAACTTTGGCATCAGAGCATTCTCAGCTGGCCTCACACCAGTGAAACCCTCACTTGCCTTTCTTTTCTTAACACCAAGTACTGAAGATCATCCATTGACATTGACGAGAAGCATACTGACGAGGTCAACATTCAGCTTCATCAGTTTGATGCTGTCTGTAGGGACATGACGAGTTGATCCTTTCTCAAACCATCGTGCTCCTATCGATAAAGCTTCTATCACTTGATGGATTCTGCATTGGCACAACCCCCAGATCCTATGGTGATGGCTCAATAGATCCAAGCTCTAATAGTGAATGTATAAGAGCCAATGAAGCAGAATGAAGAGTTGAAGCATCGAGCCTATCCAGAGCGCAGCAATGCCTTGCATCATCGACTTAACCGTAGCAAACATGATGAGGAGGCTAGCAGCCTTGAAAACAGTAAGGGAAAAGATACAACCGAATACACAGTGCAGTCCATGCATGACAACGATCACATGATAAAGAGCTTAAGAAGGGAACTTGATGAAGTAAAGAATGCAATGAAAGGGAATACGGCGATGAACCTTGACAGCATGCTTAAACGAATAGATTCACCTTTCACAGCAAATGTTTTGGAGTGCCGAAGTTTCGTTTGCCACAGTTGGAGTTTTATGATGGCACAAATGACCCTCTTGACCACAAAGGGGCCTTCAAGACTATCCTGAAGCTCCAACAGACCCCGGACGAAGTTATTTGCAGATTTTTCCCAGCCACCCTTAGAGGGGCTGCTACAGTTTGGTTTAGTAAGTTGCCAAGATCTTCCATAGCGAATTTGGAATAGCTCAGCAACTCATTTGTTCGTCACTTCATTAGAGGACAGCGTCACAAAAGGCCAACCTCTCACTTGCTGACAGTGAGCCAACAAGAAGGGAAAAGCCTAAGGGATTATGTAAAGCGTTTTAACAAGGCCGTGGTAGAGATTGACAAAGCTGATGACTAGGTGATAATGATGACCTTCCAGGCTGGGCTTAATAACCTCGATCTCATCTTTTCATTAGGAAAGACGCCACCAACCTCCATGATGGATCTCTTGTTCAAAGCCCAGAAGTATATGAACAGAGAGAACGCCCATACTGCGAAGAGGCTAACAAGAAAACGGAAGAAGGAAGAACCTGGTGATTCACATGGTAAGAAGAAAGATCGTAAGGATTCATATTCAGAGACTAAGACTAGCAAAATTAGTTCTGACACTCCGAAGAAGAAGATGAATTTCACCCCATTAGTGATGCCTACAGAAAAAATCCTAATGCAGATTAAGGATGAACTAGGACAAAAATGGCCCAAGCCGTTAAGTACGTCCTCTAGGAAATGCGACCCAAAGAAATACTATCATTTTCATAAGGATCACGACCATTACACTGATGAATGTTGCGATCTGAAAGAATAGATAGAAGTGCTAATCCAACGAGGAAAGCTCCAAAAGTTCGTCAAGAGGGACCACCACCCTTGATCAAGGGCTGAGGACAAACCCCTCGATGATGTCAAGGAAGATGGACGAGATCATCCAAAGCAAGCCATGGTGAGATACAAATGATAACAGGGGGACCTGTCTTAGGAAGGTCATACAATTCTTTGAAAAAGACTTATTATAGGCAGATCAACAGTGTTCACATGAAGCATCCATCCCCAAAGTATCGATGATTAGAGAGTGACGATATCACGTTCTCTGAATGAGATGCAAACGGGATTAAGTAACCCCATAATGATCCACTTGTTATTGTATTGGAAACTGAAGGTTTCAACACAAGGAGAGTATTGGTTGATAACAGTAGCTCTGTGGATATAATGTACATGACGGCCTACTAGTAGTTGAGGTTGGATCCAAAGAGGCTTAGATCTTTCAAGTCCCCATTGGTTAGCTTCAATGGAGATCGAATTTATCCAAAAGGCATCATCACATTGTCAGTCACAATTGGTACACATCCAGCTCGAGTAACAAAACAGGTTGATTTTTTAATCGTCGATTGCCCGTCGTCCTATAATGTCATCCTGGGACGACTTACACTAAATCGGCTCAAGGCTGTAACCTCGACTTATTGCCTAAAAGTGAACTTTCCTACCCCAAACGGGATAGGGCAAATATGCGAGGATTAACTTTTGGCTAGAGAATGTTACCAAGCGGTGCTAGCTTCAAGAGAAAACCATGCGTGGATGGTGGAAGAAGAATCAAAGAAACCTACTCAACAGTTGGAGGATGTGAGCCTAGTAGAAGGAGATGCTACCGAAGTAACAAAGGTGGAAGTAGGACTTGACTCACACCTAAAAGGCAAGATCATGGAATTCCTAAAGCAGAATGTGGATATCTTCGCCTAGACTCATGAAGACATGTCAAGCATTGACAACAAAGTGATAGAGCACAGGTTGAATGTCAACCCGACAAGAAAGCCCGTCCAGCAAAAACAACAAGTTTTTGCTCATAAGAGAAACAAAGCTGTTGTGGAAGAAGTAGAAAAGCTTTTGACTGCTGGATTCATCAGAGAAGTCTATTACCCAGAATGGTTGGCCAACATCGTCATGGTGAAGAAGTCCAATGTGAAAGGGCGCATGTGTGTAGACTTTACAGATTTCAACCGCGCCTGCCCAAAAAACAGCTTCCCGCTTCCCATGATCGATCAGCTGGTAGATTCAACAGCCAACCATAAGCTGTTGACCTTTATAGACGTATTCTCAAGTTATAACCAGATCCGCATGAACAAAGAGGTCCAGGAGAAAACAGCTTTTGTTACTAGCCAGGGGTAGTACTGCTACAGGGTTATGCCATTTAGCCTGAAGAATGCAGGGGCTACTTACTAGAGGTTAGCAAATTAGATGTTTAGCAGGCAGATCAGACAGAATATGGAGGTCTATGTGGATGACATGCTCATGAAGAGCAAGAAAGCAAAATTACACTTGGACAACCTCAAAGAAACTTTCGACACATTAAGGAAGTATCAAATGAGGTTGAATCTGGTGAAATGCGTATCTGAGATCTCGTCAGGCAAGTTTATAGGCTTCATGGTCTCACAACGAGGCATAGAAGCTAACCCTGAGAATGTCAAAGTCATATTAGATATGGTATCCCCAAGGAGTGTGAAGCAAGTTCAGAGACTCACGAGGCGCATAGCAACCTTGAACAGGTTTGTGTCCAGAGCTACGAATAAATGCCTCCCGTTCTTCAAAACATTAAAGCAGGCTTTCCAATGGACAGACGAGTGTGAAGAAGCCTTCCAACCACTCAAGGATTACCTGTCCAAACCCCCGCTACTAAGTTCGTCCGTTGAAAGAGAAGATTTGTACCTGTACTTAGCTATCTCTTAGACGGCTATAAGCTTGGCATTGATTCATGAAGAGCTCCAAATTCAGAAACCAGTTTACTACACAAGCCAGGCCTTCCAGGGCATGGAAGCAAAATACCCAAGGATAGAAAAATTGGCCTTCGCTTTGCCCGTTGCATCAAGAAAGGTCCGTCCTTACTTCCAAGCACACACAATATTAGTCATGACAGATCAGCCTTTGCAAAAAGCAATGGGTACGCCAAACGCAGTAGGGAGAATGGTCCAATGGGCGGTAGAATTAATCCAATTTGACATCAATTACAGGCCTAGAACAACAATCAAAGCCCAGGCACTAGTAGATTTTGTTGCTGAAATTACTATAGTTGATCAAGATCCAGAATCAGATTACTGGACGGTGTATACAAAAGACTTATCAGCATCAGGCATAGGCAAAGTAGGAGTGATTCTATTATCCCTTGAGAAGGACGTCCTCAGATATGGGGTCCAGCTTCAATTCCCAGCAACAAATAATAAAGCAAAGTATGAAGCAGTCCTGACGGGCTTAAGGGTTGTAAAAGCCCTGGGTGTGAGAAACTTGAAATTGAACTCTGATTCAAAGCTCGTGACAGGGTATGTGGAAATCACTTTGGACCACGATCACTCATTGGGCAAGTTGTTTGTGCAGGATATTTCTAGCCAACCATGCAGAAAGATGCAGCTCAGGTCATCCAGAAGTGCAATAAGTGCCAACAGTTTAGAAATGTGCAGCATATCCCAACAGAGAACTTGACTAGCATCACCTAACCATGGCCATTCTCCACATGGGGAATCGACATAATGGGCCCCCTACCCCCTGGTAAGAAGCAAGTAAAATTCCTAGTCGTCACTATTGATTATTTCACAAAGTGGGTGGAAGCAAAGCCTTTGGCAGTTATAATGGAGGCCAAAATACAACACTTCGTGTGGAAGAACCTTGTTTGTTGATTTGGAATTCCTCGAGTCATCATCTCTGATAATGGACGACAGTTCGACAACCACAAGTTTAGGGATTTCTACAAAGAACTAGGAATAAGGAACCACTGTTCTTCACTTGGTCATCCAAAGGCCAATGGCTAGACAGAAGTCACAAATCAGACTTTGCTCAAATTGATCAAAACCCGACTTGAAGGGGTAAAAGGGGCATGGCCAGACAAACTCCCAGGAGTTCTGTAGGCTTACAGAACGATGGTGAGGACTCCAACAGGTGAGACACCCTTTAAGATGGCGTTTGGGACCGACACAGTAATTCCTATAGAAGTTAGAGTATCAAGCCTCAGGAGGGCATGTTATGATAAGCAGAGTAACGACAAGAGCCTCAAGCTAGCTTTAGATTATTTACCCAAGGTCAAGGACGATGCAGCATAGAGAATGGCCTTGTATCAGGAGAGGATGACGAGATACTATAACTAGAGGGTCAAGTTGAAGTGCTTTAATCCTAGAGATATGGTTATGCGAAAAGTCTCACAAACTACCAAAGATCTAAATGAAGGGAAACTAGGCCCCAACTGGGAAGGCCTATACAAGATCATTCGTTATTCAAAAAGAGGAAGCTACTACTTAGAGGACACATATGGGAAACCTTTACCTCGTCCGTGGAATGCAGAATACCTTAAAAAGTATTATCAATAAGGGAGTAAATCCTCAGCCCTAATAAGTTCCAAGGTTTGGAACATCTCGTTTATTCATCCACAGATAAGCGAGACATCAATTTCATTGTTTATGCATTGATCCCTTTTTTTCTTTCAGTACTTTATTTTCAGCACTTTTTGTCTTTCCATGAATTTATACCCTTGTAACCCCTCTTTATAAACAAGGATGAATAAAACAAGCAAAACATCTGTAGAAGTTATTTCTTTTGATGACAAACATTCCAAGGAGAAAATCTACTTTATGTGGAGAGGAAAGTTCAAAGCACAATGGTCATGATAGAAACCCTGATGAGTGTAAATCATGATCCAGTGATAAAAACGTTAAGTTTAAATCACAAGGATAAATACTTCGTCAATATAAATGACGAGGTCAAAATCCAAGTTAAGTAATAAAACCATTAAGTTTAAATCACAAGAATAAAAACCTCGTCAATATAAATGACGCAGTCAAAATCCAAGTAAAGTGGTAAAACCATTGAGTTTAAATCACAAGGATGACAATTTTGAACCCAACTTATGAAGAACTCCGTCAATAGGAGAGACAAGGTTTAAAAAACCGAATCACGAGGACAAAAGATTCAGCCAAGTCCAGCTCATAAGCTAAACAACAAAAAAAAGTCAAATTCGCTAAGATAAACAACAAAGTTCTAGCATGAGCAAGGCAACAAATTGTTCAAGATAAAAGCCTCAAAACAAGGAGGCAACCATTGTCTATTAAAAAAGCCTCAAAACAAAGAGGCAACCATTGCTCGTTAAAAGGTCCCAAAAACAAAAGGGGAACCCATTTTTCTCAAAACAAAAAAAGAAATTATGAAGTAGGAACAACAAACTTGTCAGCATTTTTTTTAGCAACCTTGCTCATAGCGGGGTCTTTCTCCATGACACTAGATTTAGTCTCTTCCTGCTCCTTTGCTTTGTCTTCAAGAATCTCCGTGTCAATTTTCTCGAAATCCAAACCAGAAAAGTCTACAGCCAAGCTGTGGTGCTTCATTGTCCGCCTTCATAGAAGTTCAAACCCCTTAAAATATTGCATGAACTGGAGATCTGAAATTTCCTCTAATTGCTTAAATTTTTGGATGATCTTATCTCTCTCATCATCAGTCTTTAGAAGGGCAGCTTGAATTTCTTCGTCCTTTTAAACAAAAAGAGCCTTATGATCACGCAGGGCTTCCGTAAGCTCTTTTATTTTCTGTTTCGCATCGTTCCTCTCATTCATGACAGCAATCAAATCTTTCTTCAACTGGGAACACTCAACCTCAACGGATTCTGCCTTCAAAGTAGCCACTACGACTTTCTCCTCCGCATCCAAGTAATCAGTTGTGATATGCAACGACTCCCCAAGGACCTAATAGAAGCAAGTAAATAAGGAAAGAAATCATGCATGCCCACTTGTACAAATCAATCCAAAAGGGGTGCTAGGAGAGCAAAACTACATACCTGCACCAACTTATGAATATTTCGACTGACGAGCTTGTGGGAGGGAATGGACAACAAACCCTTCAACTCATCATTGGTAATCACGTTGTGCGCATGGCCCAAAGCTATAGCAGGGTCATGCCATACACTCATTCCAATTTTGCTTTTGCCTTTTGCACGGGTAATCAGGGGCGTGACGGCAGTTAATTCCAACAACGGGGTCGGAGAAGAAGGGGCAACATGAGTAGATGGAAGGGCAGTGGCGTCAGCTTTCTCGTCACTCAGTTTTCTTTTCATCGAGTAAGAAGTTAGGTTGGCTAAGGGTTCGTTCTTCAAGTTCCTAATACGGGCGTATTTATCTTTGCTATATTTGGTGACCATTTCTGCTATAAAAAAATAAAATAAAATAAAAAGGAGGAGAAAAAGGAAGATGCAATTAGATAGTAAGAAGAGAGAGAAAGAGAGAGAAAGAGAGAGAGAGAGAGACGAAGTGAGGACGATCTTACTCTTCTCTTCTCGGTGGATTTTCTCTAAAACGTACTTTGAAGGTTCAGGGCCTAGACAATAGTCAAACAAGCGAAGAGGATCAACAAGGTCGTCGAAATCCTCTATTTCCCAAGCATAGGCAAGGGCAACGCAAACCCGGTGATGATGTTTATCTTCCAAGTCAGGACGATCAAGAGCTATGGAGAATCAAGAGAATAATTTCATTAGATGAGTAGTTTAGATATGGAAGAAAGACGAAAGAGGATGACGGAAATATGCACCAAGTGTTGGGACTTCCCATTTTCGTAGTAATCTCGGGACTTCCCCCCAGAAATCGTCAGACAAGGTTTCCCAACCCTTACCAAAAACGAAAAAATATTGTGATTTCCAACCATGAAAAACAAAGGAAAACCCCTAATGATCCTAGATTTCCTATAGTGGGTAGAAGCTTTTAAACGATATAAAAAACAAAAATTCATTTAAATTGATCATCTCTCTGTCACAGACAGACACCTAAATGGACATATAGCTTATTATCGTCCTCCAAGCATTAGGGACGAGCTAACCAGGGGCAATCTGAAATTCATTTAAGAGGTGCAAAATAAATTGATGGATGGGGAAGTGAAGGCCACATAAAAAGTTAGCCTTAAAAACACACCTCCCCATGAGCAAAGTTGCAAGCTTTCTCACCTAAGTGAGGCAGTCTAATTGAGGTACCTTTGGGAAATTGAAACCTCTTCCTAAAACCAGACAAGTGTGTTTCTTTCAAAGAACAAGATTCTAAAAGAGCATGTAAGGGAGGTAAAGATGAAGATGAAGGCAGTTTTTAAGTAGTGGTGTCCACTACTTTACTCAGAGAATCTGCGTTGGAAGACAACCCAATCTCTAACTCGCTAGAACGAACATCATCTACCCTATACTCGATAGTGGCCATCTCCGAATGGTGCTTTATTAGAGATTAGCGAATTAAAGGATAAAGAAAAAACAAAACAGGCCTAAAGGCAAAGAAACGAGGAACAAACAGGCCTACTTGAGGATGTCAACTTGAGGAATACTCTAAGAAAACTCCTAACCGAGCAAAGAAAAACGAGACTGAAGGGCACTCTTGACTAACAAAATCAAAACCAACCATCAAAGCATAGAGAAAGGAGGCCTTACCGGGAAAGTATGGAGAATGAAGATTTCTCAGGCACATTGTAGTTTAGACCAAATAAGGAGAAGGAAGAGGAACAATTTTTTTTTTCTCTAAAAGGAAAACTGAGAATTAAGGTGTGCCAGAATCAAGGAAATCTCGCACATGCTACGAATTGAAGAACGACACATGTTCGCCTCCTGAAAAGTAGTCGTTTTGCATTTAAAACAAGAGCCAAGTTTCAAGAATTGAAAAGATACGAAGCGTCACGTCCAATCATATTCCTGAGGTCGTCCAACTTCTTAACGACCTAGGAATGGGGGCCAACTGACGAGGATTTAGATAAGATCGTCTAGGTAAAAGATGATCTTAGTCACACTCAAGTCAGGGATGAAAGTAAACGTAAAACCCTGTCATCATATGTCATCTTTTTAGGCGAGCTAGGCCAACACTCATTGAAGGTGCAAATAAATGCGATCAAGACAGCTAATAAGCAATGACCGCACTAAAACAATTACAAAAGTAATAATGGCTCAACGGTCATCCGTTAAACCTTAAATGGAATCATCATTGTCAATTAATGCCGCATTCCTCTTAGGAGAAAAACGCTCAGAGCAGCATTAACAAACATAACTGCACCAACCCAAAGCAAACTATAAAAAGGGAAATGGATCTCAGGTAGAGACACATGAAAAATTTGGAGAGAATTGTGAGAAACTTCTTTTGAGAACTTATAATCTGACTTTGGCATCAGAGCATTCTCAGCTGGCCTCACGCCAGTGAAACCCTCCCTTGCCTTTCTTTTCTTAACAGTAGGTACCGGAGATTGTCCATCGACACTGACGAGGAGCATACTGACGAGGTCAAGATTCGGCTTCATCAACGCTCTTTATAATCAAACCAAGACATCAATTGGCTTTTGTTCTATGCAAAAATTGAACCCCTGGTCTTTTATTCAATCATAAAAAACTTTATCAATTGAGTTAAATAAAACTCACAACATTTCGTAAATCTATTTGCATGTAAGAAATATATTTGCAAATAGGCGTGAAACAAAATAATAGATTTTAAAATAGCGTGCCTACCTTGCAGGTTGTGTTGTGGACTAACGTAAACAATTAATAGTGGCATCTTTGTTAACACATCAATAAATTTTGAAAAAAAAATTTCATCTTCATAATGTTTTTATTATGCTCATTAATTTTTTTTCCTTAAAAAAAAATTATGCTCATTGATTTTACTCCAATTTCATTTATTCCCTTAGAGTAGTTTTAAAATCAGATTAAACAAAGAATATAAGAAACAAGAAAGGCAAATTATAACTTACCCACATATGGTTTGACTGAAATTTAGATTGTCTACCTATAATTTAAAAGTTGGCACTTTGCCCGCCTGAAGTTCACTTTGTTAGGCTTTCATTACCCACCTTTGTACTTTTAGCGTTAAAAAAAAAAAAAAAAAAAAAAAAAAAAAAAAAAAAAAAATAAAAATCAAGATCTAAAAGTATATTTTTTAAAATGGTGAAGTTTTGACTTAAAAACATTTTCCCTCTTCATAAGAATATTCTCAAACCTATCAATCCAAACAAAACTCTCAAGGATATTCATCAATGAATGTTTGAATTTTGCATGTCTTGACTTATGGATGTTGGGCAAATCACTTGTTCGTAATTCACAACAAGATAAACATAGAAATCCTCTTGAAAGTATGGGAAAATGCTAAAGGAGTACAATATACAAAGTGGAGTCTTACATGAAATATATCACACCAGCAACTTAAAAAATAAGTACATTTCTGACTTCTACATCCAAAATTTTAAAAATTCATCATTTCATAAAAATTCGAAGTATTACTAAAATTATGATGAAATTAAAAATCATTACATCTACCGCTTCTATCTCATCTTCATCAACTCTTGGCAATACCCAAAATGAACTCCATTCAAGCACAGTTGTAGAGTTGGAGATGAACCATTTGGATTAGATGGCCCAAAGCCTTAATCTCCCCATGGCCTCTCTCCCAGAATATAATAATTTGGTTTTGTGTAGTCTAGAATAAGTTTATCATATCAAAATATGCCTAAAAATTAGTTTGTAAGAGGCTAACATTTGTGATTTGCACAACATCCATAAGTCAAGACATGCAAAATATAAACATTCATTGATGAATATCCCCTTGAGAGTTTTGTCTGGATTGATAGGCTTAAGAATGTTCTTATGAAGAGAAAAAATGTTCTTAAGCCAAAGCTTCACTATTTTAAGAAATATACTTTTAAATCTTGATTTTTATGTTTTTGTTATGTTTTTTGTGTTTTTAACTGTAAAAGTATAGAGGTGGGTGATGGAGCCTAATGAAGTGAACCTCAAGTGGGCAAAGTGCTAACTTTTAAACCACAAATAGGTAACTTAAATTTCAAGCAAACTACAGGTAGGTAAGTTGTAATTTTCCCAAACAAGAAAATGGTTTCTCATTTTTTTTTTTTGGTTGATCGGATTTAATCAATGGTCAAATCCGTGACGTAATAAGCAATTAAATTTATACTTATTTAATAACATAAATAAATTATTTATATTTTAAATTAATAATAATTAAAACCAATCTCACATTTCACAGGAAATAAAAATCAAAGTGTACAAGGCCAAAATAACCCAAAATTAAAGTAAATAAGAAAAAAAGGGGCAAATTACAATTTACTCACCTGTGGTTTGGCTGAAATTTAAGTTGCATACCTGTGGTTTAAAATTTAACACTTTACTCACCTGAGGTTTGACCAAAATTTAAGTTGTCTATCTGTTGTTTAAAATTCTACAATACAAGTGTTCCAATGGATAGTTTTTTATCTCATTTGATCTTGTATTTTTATATTTTTTTGTGTTTTTGGAGGAGAGAGACATAAAAATTGAGCAAAATTACATATTTATCTCTATTTTTAACAAAGGTGGGTTATAGAAATCTAACTGAGTTAACCTCAGGTAAGTAAAGTGTCAAATTTCAAATCACAATTAGGTAACTTAAATTTCAGCAAAACCACATGTGAATAAATTGTAATTTGCCAACAAAAAAAAAAAAAAAGCATAAAACAAGTAATTCCTTCAAATCCAATGACCAACACCTCCCAATAAAGTGACTGTAAGCATGAATTGGATTGGATGTAAGAAATCTAAAACAGTGGAAGGAAAAAAATAATAAGGGTGTGGCTTGTGTCCACTGGAAGTTTTCACTAGACACGTTGGATGATGGACACGTGTCCGAATCCGAACGTGTCTAGTGGAAATTTCCACTGGACACAAGCCGTGTCCAAATAATAATACCTACAGCCATGTTGTTCAATTGATTTGTAGAGAAAATCTCACTGCAAAAGAATGAGTTGTGAGGGAAACTTTTCTAGCTTACGGCCTATACCTTAAAAAACTCTTTGATCGAGAACTCAAATTTTTTAAGGTTAGACTAGGGTCCCTTTCAATTTAATGTAAATTGTGTGTTCTCTTTAATACTCCTGTCATTAAAAAATTTAATTAAGAGTTACTTATCCTGCCTGAGAAGGTACCTACAAATGTACGCCCAGTTTCTATCTTATGAAATGAACAAGAAGTTCATGCGGGCAAGGGGGATGCATCCTTCCCATTCATGGAAGACCTTCCTTATTTTATTTGTTGCTACATTTTTTGAGGCATCTCAGTTAAGGATGCCAGCGTGAAGGTTGTAGCCGCTTTCGGAATGGCTTTCCTTTGCAACAAGAATGGCGCGGCAATCAAGCAGTTCCTTAAGCCGGTCTCTCACCCACTCAGGATTTTAAAGTGTTTATTCACTAATGACATTTGAAGTGATGTTAACAAATATACTCCTAAAAGAAGTTCTTTATCTATCACTCTAAAATAAATCTAAGTATATTGTAATTAATCAATTAGAGTAAATTGTATGAGGACCTCAATAAGTCTCCTAACATTCTCTCACTTGGCCCACATGGCATTTAAATAACTTGATGAGTGATGATCATTGTAACATACTTAGGATATTACCTATATCATCTAGCTGTGAAATTCTCTCACTTTAATTAACAATCCAATACATAAAGATAGCGGTAAAACCCTTAATTATAACCAGTATTGTCTTCCATGTATTGCAATGTATGGCAATATGCGAGTCCTTTATAAGCCATCAATTCTTTATGAATAGACTACCTATTAGCCATTCAAGTCCCCCTTCATATATCTACCATGAACAAAACTCTCTTTATATTTATACTTTATGTGCACAAAAAAACATTTTGCCTTATTCTCTATAAATAACCAAATAAAGGCCTAAATGTAAAAAGAAATATTATGTTCACAATATTTTCACAAAAAATCTTAATTGACAAGTTGTTATAAGTAGTTATTGGTGAACAACAAAATAATTTCAGTGGTATGTTCAAGTTAGAACCAATAACAAGTTAACAACTTACCACCTATGATTTGTTGTGAAAGCATTGTGAAACAAAACAAATAAAGAAATATTAAACGTCAAATAAGCTAACAACTCCCACATGTTCCGCGTGATCTTTATATAGTTCAGCCAACAAACCTTTAGTTATGACCTTGTGGGATCAATAATCAATAGCTCATGGACACCTTTTGTTTCTTAACATTCTCTCTAACACTAGTGTACTTTATGCCAATATGCTTATTTTGGCTTCCAATTTTATTATTCTTAGAGAAAAAAAATGCAATCAAATAAATTGTGACAGAATTTTTAAAGGTCTTGATATAGATTTGAAAATCTTGAGATTTGTGATAAAAATATTTTAACCATAAATAATGCATGTGTTGTAGCTTAGTATTCAATAGCCTCCACGGTAGATGAAGCAACAATTGTATATAGTAGTTCTCTATAAGATATATCACCTCCAAAAAATAAAATGGAAATTATATGTTGTAGTAGACTTTCTAGTCTACAAATCCAGTAAAATTGGAATTTGGGCAACCAATCACCTCCAACTGATTAATATGCATGTAAGTCAACCTGTAATCATTGGTTCCTTGTAAGTATCTCAACCTTTTTCGCAACTTTCCAATGATCTAAACCAGGGTTGCTTTGATATCAACCTAATGAGATACTGAGTGTTGAAGTAGACTTTCTTGTGTGCATACTTTCGCTACTTTTGGGCAAAGCAAAATGAAAATACAATTGTCTTATCTTCTTCCTCAAAACCTTTAATGATATAAACAGATGTTTTATCTTACATAGTCCAACACTAACTACAGTTAGTCCTCTACGTAATTGAACAAAAATTCAACATAAATGAAAAAAGACATTTAAACTCCTATCGTCTAATCATACATGTTAAATTTTTCCCTCCAAAATACAACGGGAGAACTGGTTTACCTTCAATAGTTAGTTCCATAAGCGACCACTACCATGACCCCTCCCACGATCTCGAAAACCCCCATGACCTGATTGATTGATATTCATTGAAACAGTCAATTTTAGTAACCAAATTCACGCACTCATACATCTAAACACCACGACGAGCGTGCACGTGTATGCACGCGCGTGTGTCTAAGAATATTCAAGCTAGCCAACTAACCTGACAGGGGAGGAGGCGCACCACGCCCCATTGCAGCCAAATCAGGACTGACCTTCTGTCCAGCTTCCTCAAGTATGCTGATGAGTTCCTTTGCAAATCAAGCATTTGCAGCAGTGAAAAAAGTGTATGCAGTTCCTTTTGCCCCGGCCCTTCCTATTCGACCAATACGGTGAACATAGTCCTCAAGGGATCCAGGGAAGTCATAATTTATCGCATATTTCACGTCCTTCACATCTGCCACAAAACAAAAGAGCATTATAAGTTATAAGAAATGCATTATCACCTATGCAAAGTCCAAGATAAGAGCCAATCACATAACATAATCGCACATTACAAACAGATACACATACCACAAAAGCAGGAAGTTTCAAAAAGGGCATACGCCCTTTTTGTGTAAAAAAAAAAAAAAAAGAAGGCATATGCCCTCCAGAACTCTAGCAATTACAAACCAAGCCATTAAACCTGGGAAATTACCCTCAGTTTCAAGAAAAAGGAAAGAGGGGAGAGGAGTAGGGGAAAATTCACAAAAAACAAGCTGACTCAAAACGAGTAAAATGACATATGAGTTATGACTGGCAACTACACACATCAAAAGTATAAAATAAAAACAAAACACAGAAAAGAATATATCCTAACAGAAGAAATCCCACAATTGCAGTAGGCAGTAGCAAAATTAAGTTAGAGCACCTTACTTTGTACGGGATGTAAAGAAACTGTCTAGCAAGTTGTTCAACCTCTTTAGACCAGGTAGAACTCCAGTACAAAGTTTGACGATCTGGGCGAATCTGCATTGAACAAAACATTAGGAGGGAAGTGAAGGGCCCATCGCATTGCCATCCGAGATACTTAACAGTGGATTAGCTGGCATATTCAAAATACCACATTTGTACTACTTGCAACTGGGCATAAACATTACGAAGTGATCATTAAAGCAATCAGTATCCCAGGACCAGGGTCAATCCTAGAATGAAGCATTTATTAAATCTAAACAATTATAAAATTAAAAAAACCCATGGACATTATTTTATTGGCCTCAACCAAGTATCCCATAATTGTTTGTTAGAAACAATTCCAATCACTAGTTGGACTCAAGTCAAAGCACAAATTTTAACAAAAAAAACCCAATTTAAACTCACATGTCTATAAATCGTACACAATCAATATGATTCATACAATACATATATATGTATCATCAGATTCATAACCATGGTCGATACACACATATGATACCTACTATTCATATTATATGTATTGCACAATACTAATAAGTATGTGCATGTATATAATTAAATGTTGGTAACTTTATTCTTTAAAGCCAATAGCTTTTCAAGTAAACAAGAGTATATGGCTAATATTATGAATAGGCAACAAAATTAAGCAAAATACTGGAGGGTAATCAATGTTTAGAGATTTCCCTTGTTAGTGAAAATTTGAAAATTCAACCAATGATTTACACTCTTAGGTAGGTTTCAGTAATAAAAATATTGGATTTTGAATATGTTTGATGGCTGTTAGGTGTTAAAATAGTGGGTTGAACAAGAAATAAGATAAACACTACACAACCACATAGTAGGCAACCATACCTATGCTGTCTGTAACAATCACAAGGCAATCACACCCTCAACACTCCTTAAACCTTAAAATAAGCTTCTGGAATTTTATTAAAATCAATCTCACTATGAATGTTATTGACTAAAATAAGGGAAATTGCTAAATCCAAAATCTTTCCTAAAACACTAGGACTCCTAAACAAACACTTGATTACTAATAACTAGAAAAGGTACTTTAGAACTTCTAAACCAAATACAAAAATCACTCAAAACACAAAATAAGACTCACGAGCCTTTGATAGAGACAAGAACAGCCATTCCTGAAAAAATGGAATTTAACAAATTGCCCTTATTCTACACCAGCCAGCAAGCCTTAGTCCCAAATTTTTTGGGATTGTCTATGGATTCTCAACAAATTAGTCAAAGTAAGCCACATGTATTCTTTTATGATATTTATTCCAATAAAAATTAATTAAAACTAAACCAGTAGCTTTCTATCCTAAAGAAAGTTAATACTAAAACTCAATAATAATTAAAGTAGCCTATGAAATGTTCCACGAAGGCCCCACATCAAAACGAGACCACAAATCTATCTTTTTTTGGTTTAATCTTGCTTTTCCTCACTCTCTTTATTGTCTACATCATATCTTCTCCTTGGTAGGGAAGTAAGCAAGACGCTTCACTAATGATATGACCTTCGAAAACTCCAGAAGAAAATACAAAAAATAATCTAATAAGTTCTTGTTACAAGCTTAAGTTCTATTGAACAAGACCTGCAATTAAGAACTAGAAGTCAAATTGGGATTCTAAACCAACAATTAGAACTTCCACACTGTTCAAGAACTCAGTTCAGCCAAGCTATTTCAGATCAGACATCTGCTAATCTGCCCTTCTTTTCTAACAGATCTAATCCACAAATGAAAGCAGGAGACAGAAAGGCATGAGGAAGAGGAAATATGAGAGCTAGGGGAAACAATCATCTGTCAGAAATTATTTTTGTAACAGAGATAAAAGTAGAGTAATGATCATGACATAAGTTTCAAACAGCAAGGCACAATTCAAACCTGAGAAACAAGCTTTCGAATCTGAGGCTCAAAACCCATATCTAACATCCGATCTGCCTCATCCAACACAAGATATGTAACCCTTCGCAAGTTTGTACGATGCGAATCCAACATATCAATCAACCTCCCAGGTGACGCAATTACAACTTCAACGCCTGGTCCAGAAAAGGAATAAATTTGACATTAACAAAATCAAAAAGAGTAATAAAAAATAGCTTTAAAATGGCACAGTGCAGCCTAGATCTCCAGGTTTTCTTTTCTTTAAAATGGCAGTCTCAAGTTCATGGCTGCTGCTGTTGTGAAACCCAGCTGCCGCCGCCGCCGTGACCGGAGGGGCGGAAGCCAGAAAGATACCTATACTATACACAACAGTGGAAGAAAGAGAGTGAATTTTGTGACTGTTTGTAAGGCGGCATGTCACAAGTGAAGTGACAAACAATTTGTACGCCCAGCTCATACAAAAATTTCTCCTCATCATAAGAGCAAAAGTCTTCCCATAGCTAAAAGTTGTATGTGTAATTTTGACTAAAATTTTTTCATAGTTATTGTTTTATTCTTCATTTATGTTTTTTTTTTTTTCAAAAATAATTTTAAACTTTTTATTTATACAATGATGCTCTCTCTTTGGTTATAAAGTGGACAGAAACCAACATGGATAAATTTTTTTTTTTTTTTTTTTTTTTTGAGAGAGTAACATGGATAAATATTGATTGCAAATTCTCTGTACAAGTTTATCTTCCACTAATAGTTTATCTTCCACTAATTACTATTTTTCATGTGTATGATCGCTTTTTATTTTAAACTTTAGTTATTTTATAAGGAAAGTGAAATCAAAACATAGCAAATAGCGATTAGTGGAACGTAGAGTAATATATAAAAAATGGTATAGAAGATTTGTATTCATAAATTTTTACTTTTCACAAAATTTGTGTACTCATATGGCATAAGAAATTTTAAAGTTAATAAACATCAAAGTTAATATTTAATATTTTTAAAGAAATAAAAAAGGATAATAAAATAAATGGTTTTCACGAATAGATATTAATAGCCTAAATTAGTAACTATTACACAAAAAGAAAATATTTAGGTTGAATTTTATAAGAGATATTGAAAAAAAAAAAAAAAAAAAAAGAGGAAGAAGAAGAAAAAGAAGCAAAATTTAAAACTAATTCTAACTTTTTTTTTAAATACATATGTCAAAACTCAAAATTAAAAAAAATTTCTTTCGAAAGATTTTTTTTTTAGTTATTGAAAGAGATTAAAAATATAAACTAATTCTTTTTTCTTTTTTCTTTTTTCTTTTTTTTTTTGAGTAATTAAATCATATAAGATTAAATTAATTAGTTTAGAGCTAATACTTTTGACTCTCGTGAGTTAAAGCAACCCAATATTTAAAAATTTCTAATTAAATAAAAAATTCTTTAATTTGATTTTTAATTATTAATATTCATTAATTAAATATGCATAGTCGAATTTTGGATAATGAATGGCTTTGAATCTCTTGAACAAAAACAATAACCTCTGCTATTAATATTAGATCATTTTAATATTTTACGTTAAACTAGGATTCAAAAGGCTTTTAGATCTCATCGATGTGAGTGGTACAGTGCAAGAGCTGGTTTGAAAGAAGATAGTAAATTAATCCCAGTCCAGCCCACCAACATAAACATAATAGTAGTAACTATTGTGGGCTTGGCTGGGCCATTTGATAAATTGTGGGCTTGGCTGGGCCATTTGATAAAGGTAATGGTCAGCAATTGTATCCTAAGGTCATTGAAAACAATGAAGCAGAGAGCTATTTATTATTATCATTTTCAGTTGTTATCTTTTAGTTGAGGGCTGATGGCTTAGCCATCAATCTGAGTGATTTGGGCTAAGTTGCGACCCTACCCTCTATGAATATGATCCCCTTGAGTCCTCTCCTAAAACAGAATATCTTATGATGCAATATTTGTTACATGCAAAAGAGAAAGGAGTCATCTGCTCTTCAATTAGCAAAGCAAATGTATCCAGTTGCCATTTGGTGCTATATTTTTCTGACTATTATCAACATTATCCTTTGCATTGAACAACGATGATTTGAAGAACTTCAAAGAGATTTGACATAATGATAAACTTAACTTCATGTCAAAAGAAAGAAAATATTCATTTATAGTAATCTCTAAATTTGAGAACAAGTGTTAAATAATTTGATACTAGGGATAGGTTTCGCTCGAATAAACTGCTTCAAAGTGGCTTTCTCTTCATCAATGCACTCCTTTTCTTCAGGATCTTTTGGTTTGATCTTCCTTCTCTCTTCCAACATCCACTTGAAAAGTTCGTGCTGCTGATCCTCTGTAATGATTATACTTATGCTTTTTCTCACATAACAATAATCCATACCAATTATGCTATAGTAAAAAGGATCGTGATTCATGATTATTGTTTGTCACTTAGAATGATATACAAACAAGTATTTTACTTGATCGTTGGCTGTATTCCATGATAAATAGCCAAAAACATCACTCTGACCATAAGCCTGTACTAATACAGTGAAGAATGCCTTGAGCTATTGCAGTTACTACCATTTTAACAAAATAAGAAGAAACTTCATCAACAACAAATTCCTGGATTTCCAAAATGAAAGAATATGCATCCTTTTATAAACATTTCATGGATCAAAACTTGTATCGAACTAAAAGTCTAAGTAACCACATCAAGTATAGTGATCTTGCCACTACTTCAACTAACTGGGAGGGAACCAAAGGTTTTGGGGACCAGAATAAGCTTTTTATAAACCCCCTCTGTGCTTGGGTAGAAGAAAAGGAGAATCATAAATCCCACACAAGACAAAATGTTTATTTCCGAACAGTATATATATATATATATATATATATAAATTACTTATCAAAAAAATAGAACAGTGTATTAACCCTATATTGCGTTTCTAGATTCTTTAGTGCACAGGAGGAGTAAAGAGCAAGAACTTTAGTAATTAGATGTCACATAACCAATTAAGATCTAAATCCATAGAGGCTATAGTCAACGTATTCTCTCACAATTTCTTTGCTAAGGAGAACCATAAATCCACACAAGCTCAACCTTGAAACACCAAATTCCATTTATCGCATTAACTTCTCTCCAAAACCACTAATCAGAAACCACCCCCTTATGATTGTATCAAGGAATCCTCAGAAAATGATGCTAAAATCATAACCCCTATCCTAACAACAGAATACCCATCAACAGACAATGTCAACAAAAGCAATCGATAATCTTAAAAAACCTTTCTTTTAAGCTGAAATCTCGGAAAACCTATTGCATCATTTTATAAATTTAATCACTTTGCATACTAATAAACACCCACATACATAAACATATAGGCCAGAGAAACTTGTAACGCTAAGCAAAGGACTCTTTTGGTGGTGGCTGAGCTGAAGACTGAGTCTCCATTGCTGATGGTGAAGAAAACTCGTTGGGTTTCTGTGGGTGCTACTGCTCTTGAAATTGTTTCAACTCTGCTGTTTATGAAAGACCACTATGCCGAACTATAACTTAATACTATTAATTGAAATTTTTCCCAAAAAAAAAAAATCGAGTGAAATTTCTCTTCTTTTTACATTAAGAAAACAGAATTAACAAAACATAATTAGTTAATTTATAATTACAAAATTATAAATTTTTGAATCCATAACTCTAATTACCCCAGCTCACCACTATGCTGAACACAACCATTATGATGGCAAATTCAAAAAAGCATATCAATGACTGAGTCAAAGTATAGAATTTTTAGTTGAAAAGATTGACAGTCGTTGAAAATTCTACTAATACATTTTACGTAAAATTAAGATTGAAAATGAAGAGATGAGAAGCTAAATCTAATCCTCTCTTGGAAGATGGAACAGAATTAATTCCACTCAAATTAATTTACAAAATCACACAAAATCAAAACCCATCTTGCATAATTACCCACAATTAAAGCAAATAACAAAAAGATTAGAATGACCAACACCTCCCAACACAATGACTGTAAGCATCAATTGTATGTAAGAAATCTAAAGCAGTCAAAGAAAAATAAAATACCTCTAGTCATGTTGTTCAAACGATTTGTACAGAAAATCACATTGCAAAAGAATGATTTGTGAATGAATTTTTCTAGTCTATGGCCAATGCCTTAAAAACTCTTTGATAGAAAACACAGACTTCTGAAGGCTATACTAGGAACTCTTCCAATTTAATGTTTGTTCTCTTTAATATACATTCCTTCATCAAAAAGTTTAATTGAGAGTTACTTTTAAGCGTTTATTTACTAAATAACATCTATTCACTAAGTGACATTTTAAGTGATGTTAACAAATACACTCCTAAAAGATGGGTCTTTATCTATCACTCTAAAATAAATCTATATATATATTGTAATTAATCAATTAGAGTAAATTTTATGCGGACCATAAGCTCCTAATAGAAATAATCTTACATTCTCCCATTTGGCCCACATGACATTTAAATAACTTGATGAGTGATAGTCATAGTAATATAAAGATATTACCTATGCCATCTTGTTGTGAAATGCTCTCACTCAAATAAACAATCCAATACATGAATCATGGCGGTAATACTCTTAACAAGTACTTCCATGTATTACAATGTATAGTACTCCCTCTGTGAGTATTTTATGAGCCATTAATTCTTTATGAATAGACGACTACTTATTAGCCATTTGAGTACCCCTTCATATCTCACTCACGGATAAAACTATCTTTATATTTATACTTTGAGTCCGTTTGGGAACAGCTTATTTAGCTGAAATTGAAAAGTTTTTGCTAAAATTACTGTAAATAAAGCTATAAGTTAGCTAAAATAGTACGATGAGGCCCATGAATAGTACCAAAAAGTGCAAGGCGACCCTTGAATAGTAGCCTATCAATGTAGGCCTTTTGAGACAATACTAACTTTCTTTGTGATCTATCTCTGAAATGGCAATGCTAATGACACAAAAAGGTTGTCCAAAATCCTTCATCTCAAAATATAGAGAGAGACTATTTTCTCTCATTTAGCAAAATCAAATCACTAATTGCAAGTAAAATGTCATCTACATAAAAAACTAGAAAAATGTATTTATCCCCACTAAATAAGGACAAAAGCAGCCACAACAATTTCTATTTTGGCCAAGTTAATTAAGGACAAGAACATTTTACGCATACTTTCACTACTTTAGGGCAAAGCAAAACGAAAATAGAATTGTTTATCATCTTCCTCAAAACCTTTATGATATAAACAGATGTTTTATCTTACATAGTCCACCACTAACTATAGTTAGTCCTCTATGTAATTGAACAAAAAATCAACATAAATTAAAGTTGAAAGGAAAAAAGACATTTTAACTCCTATTTTCTAATCATACATGCTAATGTTTCCCACAAAATAGAGTGTGCGACCACCACCATAACAAATCCCACAATCTCGAAAACCCCCATGACCTAATTGATTGATATTCACTGAAACAATTGATTTCAGTAACCAAGTACACACACTCATGCATATAAACACCACCTAAGAGTATTCAAACTAGTCAAAACTAATCTAAGGGGGAGGAGGTGCACCATGCCCCACTGCAGCCAATTCAGGACTGACCTTCTATCCAGCTTCTTCAAGTATGCAGATGAATTCCTTAGATAATATGGTGTTTCCAGCTGTGAAGAAAGTTAATGCAGTTCCTTTTGCCCCAGCCCTTCCAGTTCAACCAATGCGGTGAATATACCCCTGGAAGTCATGATTGATCGCATAATTCATGTCCTTCACATCTGCCCCAAAACCAAAGCACATCACAAGTCATAAGAAATGCAGTAGGATAACAACCTCTCACATCAGAATCTTATTTAGATCAGAGAAACTATGACCTTAAGTCCTTAATACATTGCTGCATGCATGAGTGTTGCTGTAGCTGAAAATAAGTGTTCAAGGGCAATATCCATAGACATGAAAACAAGTGGCTCAACAGATATACAAGCAGAATCCATGTGACAAATAACACCAACTTAGATAAAATAAAAAAATAAAAAAAGATGTTCAAGAGACAATTAGAGACCACTAAATATAGCAAAGCAATAACTAAAAAACATGAATCTTTCAAAATGACCAAGTCGCAGCATCAGAATAGAAAATATAACAAATGAGTGCAAACAAGAAATAAAGGTGGATCTCCAACATATGCAGCAAAGAGCTGAGTGAAATGGCTCGCATCTGTTTAATCAATGAAAAGCATGATCAATACTAAAAAATGTTCTCTATAAACCTGATAAAATTAAAAGAAGACTTAAAATAGGGACAACAAGAATATCTAGATAATGATTTCTTTCCAAAATGAGTTGATAATGATGATGATGAGTGCTATTAGCTATTGTTTACCAACACAATTTCCTGTACTAAAAATGAATTTCTATCAAGTCTTTCAACAAGCATTATAGTTTTATCTCCATTCCCAAGCCACAAGCTGCAACATCTGTTGCGGTCATAATGGCACTCCTGCCAGCTTTAAACTCTGAGAGGACCCAATCCCTTTCTGCTTGACTTTTATCTCCATTAATTGAAAGAGCTTGCTAACCATCCATGCAAAGCTGATGGGTGACCTGATCACATCCTTCCTTGGTAGTCATGAAGATCAGTATTCAGCTGCCATCCATGATATCCTCCAGCAAATTAACCAATCTGGAAAATCAAACCTATCAGTAAAATGTCTGCATCAAATCCCATATGTTGAGATCTTAAAGAAATTAGATTATACAAGAACAAAATAGAAATCGGGCCTACTTGTTATTAGTATTTTCAATTAAAGCCTAACAAAAAACCATCAAATGCTTTGATTTGTTACAAACCTAATGTACAAGGTGTTAATTGTTGAAATCAAAAATTCAAAGACAAAATTAATACTCAGGTTAAACTCCAATAGTGATATTTGTAAAAGAAATCTATGTGTGAAAGTCTATATTTGTAGTTTCTATCAAAATAAATGAAACATAATATTATGTCAAAGAACTATTCAATATAATTCAAAAAGCTTAAACAATCCAATAGGTAAAAGGGCCCATGTAAGAGCCTTAGCAACCTTCAGTTGAAGCTTTAAAGACGGGAACCATATTATTCCAAAAGTTCGAAAATGTAGAAAATGTTTATCACCATAAAAAACGTACTTAATATAATGTCAGCTGTAAGACAAAATTCAGAAAAACTTATATGATCCAGTTGGTGGGAGTTCCCATGCAAAAGACCTAGCCTTTTCCACCATACCAAACATCAAAAATTAAATAAAAAATTTCCGCCAAGATAGAAGAAACATAATATTGGGTCTATTTGAATTGAACTTATTGTTGCTGAAATTGAAAACTGAAAACATTATAGCAAAATAATTTTTAAATGTGTGAATAGTACCATGACACTCATTTTTAATATTTTTTTAATCTGTGAACCGTGCTAAACAGTGTATGAACAGTGCATGAACAGTGACATGTCTCATGAACAGTAAATTTTGTCTCTCCCTTAAACGTGTGAAAGCGAAAAAAAAAGAAAAAAAAAAGAAAAAAAAAGGGAAAACGCGATGCAGGATTCAGCGGAAACGCTGAATCCAATCTCACACATTGTGTTAACAAGATGTAAGATAGAATTAAAAAGGCTTAAATGATCCAATAGGTAAAACGTTTCAAGTGAGAGTCCTAGTGTCTTGCTGAAGCTTGAATGACAAGAGCTCCACATTATAGAACGCCTGCTATATCCTCAAACGAAGACCACTACTGCCTCCATCAACAAATGCAGTAACAATGATTTCTTTTTGGACTAAGTCAAATAAGAACAAGAACATTGTGTGCATTCTTTCTCTACTTTAGGGCAAAGCAAAATGAAAATACAAATATCTTATATATATATATATATATATTAAAAAATATCAACTTATATAGAAAAGCTACACAGAAATAGAGAGTGGATGAAAGAGAAAGTTTGACCACAAAGCTAGTAATGAATACCTCTCAAACTATATAAGACCATAACATGCAAATAATATATTTCCTTTATCAGACCACTCAGTCAATTTCCATGTAAATTTAACGAAACCAGATTTACTACCCCTGAAGTCTTCTTGTATACTCCAGCTTTTCTTTCTCAAACCTGACTAAGACACAAACAAGATATTAAAAATGATCACCAGATGTAGGTCCTATAGATTAAAAAGATTGTACATAGTGCACAAAGATACCACTTTTGCAAGGTCTGAGAGAGATGAGTAGTGGGCCTCCTTACGCCTAATTATAAAGCCATCAATATTTGTTCAGGGATTAGTTGAGTGAGTTTGAGCAAATAGAATATGTTTCCACTCACCTATATTATTATAAGCTCCTAATGAGCCATTTGAATGACTCCAACATACTTATTGTTACAGTATGCAAGATACCATGTACACTCAAAAGAAATTGATACTTTGTCTATTCAACATATTGCTCATTGCCTTATCATAGACATGGATAAAGCCAAAGATTACTGGTATATGATTTTAATCATATCAAGTAGTAGAGCTTTAGCTGGCCAGTTAAAAATTGTGCAAGAATTGCATTCTGTGTGTATCTTTTTCTCCCACCTTTTGTAATGATTATGTTAAGTATTTTTCCACATCACAATAATCAATACCAATTATGCTAGAGGGAAAAGGATTGCAATTATGGTTTGTCACTGAGAAAGATAGACAAATAAGTCTTTTACTTGGTCATTGGCTATAAGATTAATGATAAATAGCCAAAAACATTACTCTGATTAGGCAAGCATAAGGCTGTGCTAATAGAATGAAGAATGCCTTAAGCTATTGCAGTTACTACCATTTTAACAAAACAAGAAGAAATGTCATCGACAAAAAACTCTAGGATTTCCAAAATGAAGGAAAAAGCATCCTTTAATAAACATGCATGGATCGAAACCTGTAGCAAACTAAAAGTTTAAGTAACCACATGGTATTCAAGTAGTGATCTTGCCTCTACTTCAACCAACTGGGAGGGGAGGGTTTTGGGGACCAGAAATAAGCTTTTTATAAACCCCCTTTGTGCTTGGGTAGAAGAAAAGGAGAATCATAAATCCCACACATGACATAAAATGTTTATTTCCGAACAGTATATATAAATATATAATTTACTTGTCAGAAAAATAGAACAGTGTATTAGCCCTATATTGCGTTTCTAGATTTTTTAGGGCACAGGAGGAGCAAAGAGCAAGAACTTAAGTAATTAGATGTCACATAAACAATTAAGATCTAAATCCATAAAGGCTAGAGTCAACATATTCTCACACAATTTCTCAACTAGAAAGAATCATAAATCCCACACAAGCTCAACCTTGGAACACCAAATTCCATTAATCACATTCACTTCTCTCCAAAACCATTAATCAGAAACCACCCCCTCTAAGTGATTGTATCAAGGAATCCTCATAAAATGATGCTAAAACCATAATCCCTATCCTAACAACAGAATACCCATCAACAAACAATATCAAGAAAAGCAATCAATAATCTTAAAAAACCATTCTTTTAAGCTGAAATCTCTCAAAACCTATTACATCATTTTATAAATTTAATCACTTTGTATACTAATAAACACCCACATACATAAATGTATAGGAAATTAAGATAAATAGTGAATTAAAAAGCTGATGAATAAGAAAAAGAACGGGACCTCCAACAGCAAGGTTGACAGCAAAAAGCATAGGCCAGAGAAACTTGTAACGCCGAGCAAATGACTCTTTTGGTGGTGGCTGAGGTGGCAAAGCTGAAGACTGAATTATGTAATTAAAAAAAGCGAAACTGTTATTAAAAAAAAAAAAAAAAAAAAAAAGGGCAGCTAAGGGGAACGGCGTCGTTCCCCTGCTGCCCCTGAAAACAAAATATATTCACCAGCAGCTTCGATCAGAAAACTTCAGTGGCTTTGCAAAGAGATCAAAAAAAACCATGCACATAATCTTCATATTTGAACACCCAAATCCGGATTCTAACATATCTTCAACAGCCAAAAGAACCCATTTGAAATAACCAGAACCCAAACGAATAGATCCCTTTAAAACTCATTTGGACAGTGAACAAAACCCACATTATTCATTAGCCAATTTCATATCCTTAAAATAAATTCTATTAAAAAAAAAACAACAGCAAACGAGAAGATGTACAAACTATTTTTGTTTGGGTGTAGCGTACAAGTAGAGCAAGTTTGTTATCTCTCTAAGCTCTCTGCAAAGCCAGCAATGTTTTCTGAACGAAGCTGCTTGTGAATATTTTTGTTTTCAGGGGCAGCAGGGGAACCACGTCGTTCCCCCTTATCTGCCGTTTTCTTTTCTTTTCTTTTTTTAAAATAACAGTTTCACTTTTTTTAATTACGAAATATAAAAAATAAAAGCTCAAAATTGCATCGTTTTAGTTAATAAGCGCAAAAGGTTAACAAAAACTCAACAGAATAGTTAATTGACAAAAATTTAAATTTAGAAGATTAAAATGGCAAAACTAAAATTTAGAGAATTGAAATGGCTTGAGAGTTAGTTCTGAATTTTTACCTGTAATATATATATATATATATATAATCTAACTTTTATTTATTTATTTTGAACTAAATAACTTTTAATATTTTGTAATATATTTAACATAAAAATTATTAAAAATTATAATTTTTTCGATAATCTTATATGAATAAATTATCCGAAATAACATTCTAAAATAAATTATCCAAAATAAGCTGCTGAGAGAGAGCTTTGCCCCATGCAATACCGTCTAACACAGTAGTCGTCTGCCCCTTTCTATTTCCCATTACCTTAGTCCGTGCCCCGATTTCAATTACATAGTCAATATCATAATATTGGCTATAAGCATTTACAGCAATAGAACTAAATAGTTATATAGCTATTTTAATTCTACTAAAACACAAAAAACCACTCTCCAACAATGGAGTCAAAGCTTTTTTTAAAAACTTTATTGCTACAGTGTACATCTATCTATAGATGTGCACTGTAGCTAAGAGCTAAACCAAAAAAATAATTTTTTACTCCCGATCTGATTAAAATCATAAAAATTGGTTCCATTTTTTACATTCTTTTATTCTCACCTCACACCGTGCCTCTCTCTCTCTCTCTCTCTCTCTCTCTCTCTCTCTCTCTCTCTCTCAACGTCTCTGACCCACGCCTCCGCCAGCCTCAACGTCACCGGCCCAAGCCAACCCAAGCCCCAAGCCGCCAATCCACACCTCCGACCCACGCCTCCACCCAGTCCTCCATCTCAACGCTCACCCAACGCCGACAAGCCTAGGTTTCTCTAGATTTCGTGGGTTTCATCGTCGATCCAAGCTCTGGGTTTCTCTGGGTTTCATCATCGAAGCCGCCACTACCTTCCTCAGCCCATTGCTTTGGTTTTCCGTCGATCCAAGCTTCGGGTTCCTTTTTTTTTTTTTTTTTTTGCATTGCATGAATTTGATTGTCGTGGTGTGGGTGTTGCCTGGTGGGTCGGGTGGGTGTGGGCTTGGTTGATTTTTTTTTTTTCTTTGTTATGGGCTGTGGTGGTGGTGGTGGTTGTGGTTGTGTGTGTGGTTATGATTGTTGTTTATTGTAGATAATATATTATTTTATTGTAGTGGATATATTATTTTATTGTGATCTTCATATTATTTTATTGTGTTGAAAGCTAAAATAGATCCACTACTGCAGCATGTGTGTAGATAAAATAGATAAAATAACTTTTTGTGGTGCCAAATAGCTAAATTTTTAGCTCCACTGTTGTGAATGCTCTAAACAAGTGCTTTCAATTTTAGATTGATGGGTTTTGATGGACTGGATCAAATATCGTAACACAAAATCACCTAAAAAAAATGTAATACTTGTCATTTATCACCTGAAAATCCTGAACCCTCTTGCCCAATCAAAGTACCTATTAAGGTGGAATGGAATCTTTTCCAGATGCCAATCCCCCCTCCCCCCACCCCAATGAAGAAAATAAAACCAAGTGTTCTAATGTAAAAAGGCTATTCTAACAGGCATTCTATGTTTACCATTAATAACTAATTACATTTATTTTGGGATCACAATCTTTCTCACAATTATTCTACGTCATAGACTATGATTAGCTGTTTATCACTTTTATATATATCTACAATTTTTTCTCGACCGCTCACAACCAATCATACAAGATAGTTGTAAGTAAAGGTGTGGTAAAAATTGTAATCCTAGAATTATTGATTTACTACACCAACGAGCTGTGAAAAGATTTTCCATATTAGTAGTTCTTAGAGCATTCATACTAGCGTATGCAAAAGTTACCTTTTATTTTAAAATAAAAACCTACTTTTTTTTTTTATTTAGCCAACTATTTTTTAAAACACTCACATTTGACTTTTTATCTTTTTGCTGAAACATTTGACGATTTATTATATACTTTATTTCATTAAAATATCAAATTTTTTTAATTTTTTAATTTATTTATTTCTCTTTTTCCACACATAACTACAATAGTCATCCACTCTTTCTATTCACCCTCAACATAGGAAAATTATTAGGTACTCCCGGAGTACCAAAAATGTGTACTCCTCCCTCTCACATGAATGGTAGGTCCTACCATGAATTTAATTAGTGGGACCCACAATTCATGTGAGAGGAGGGAATACACATTTATGGTACTCCAAAAGTATTCCCCTCAACATATGCAAAGAAATAATAAAATTAAAATAGATTTCATATGTTACAGTGCCTCCTAAATTTGGACAAGAACAATAGGAAAATCCTATTTTGCATAACTAGTTCATGATCTGATGTGAGTGATTTTGGGCTTTATTAGTTATATTTTGAGTTTTATGCTATTTTAGCATACCTTATGCAAATGCTATTATAAGTTGGAATTAAGTACGCTTGTTTTCGGGTATCACATCTTTGCTCTTGGAAAACAGAGAATTTTATGTTCTCTCCTTAAAACAGAGATTTTGGAAGGACTAGGATTAATTTAAGGCAAAATCCAAATAGGAATGGGCTGCCCTCTTAGACTCCGTCTAAGTGAAATGTTTTGATTAAAAAATGAGTCATATCATTTAAAAAGAGTTTTGTCATTATTTTGTTGAAGTACTTGTAGGAAAAAAAAATTAACAAAAGTTAAAAGTGCCAATTTATGAAACTTTGGGTAATGAATAATGCTCATTTGAAACTTTAGGGGCTAAAAGTGTTCAGTAGATAAACTTTAGAGATCAAAATGCATTTTATTTCATTTTTTGACACATACACACACATATATATGATGTGGGGAGGGGGAAATTGAACCACGGATATCTTCATTAGAAACACCAAGATGTGACAATCAATTGAGTTACAAAACTCTTAGCTCTCTTTTTAGTGTTTAGTTTAACTAAAAATGTTGGTTAATCACTCCATAAAAAAAATTGTATAATCTTTTTCAAAGAACCATGCCTCAATCATTAGGCCATAAGGCTAGTACTTAAATAATTGTTAATTCATTGAAGTGATATGTCATATCTTAATTTATCAAAAAAATAATCATATAATAATTCTTCCAATTTATATTGTGTGGGGCCCAATAATTTGTGGCCCTGGCCCACTTTACATTAGGGCCCAAGGCCCGGGCCGAGGAGAGCATTGCTAAGAACATGAAAGTCCAAATTATCTTAAGACACAGCCGAGGAGGATTTCGTCCTCGGCACCCCGTAATATCCTAAAGGAGAAGACGAGCTCGGTACAGGAGCAGGGCAACTGAAAAGCTGCCAATACTGCAATAAAGAACTCTGCGTCGGACAGGTCCATACTCTTTACCATACTTTTTAGCTTTTACAACTACTCCCAACCACTATAGGTATGGGCGGATGGGACAAGACTCAACCCCAGAAAGTGGAGCTTACACGTGGATACTGGAAATAGGGTAAATGCTAGTATAAAAAGGGGAAGAGAACAAAAAGAAGGGGGGATTACCCAGACCAAAAAGGGAAAAACAAGGAGAATAATAGGAACATTAAGCTCCTCGGATGAGGTCTAAAGACCAGAACCACTCATGCCGCATCAGAAGAAGCTCTTGCTAGATACGTCAAGTTCACCTTCATGTAAGTTTCTATAGAAACCATGGTTAACCGCTGTTCAGAAACCCAGGCCTAGCCTTTCAAGCCCACATTCTACAAATTCTATTGTTTGGGTCCTTAACGTGCGAACCCAATATCATTCTGGGGTCACCACGAATTGTGTCCTTACAATTGGCGCTGTCTGTGGGAAGGCTTGTGCATTGGCATAAACGCTAGATCGAACTCCTGTCAACCCTAGGGCCTACGAAAGCCCCTCCATTACATCCAGTGACCTGATTTTGTTACCTTAGTATAAAATTCTACTAGGGGCTATGCTTCAAAGCACTAGCGACAAGGACAATTCTAGGGGCTTCCACCATTAGTTTGACGCCCAATGCCTTGGTCAAGTGGCTAATCCTCGATAAAAACTATAAGTTTTGGACAGAACCAAGGCCTTGTATGGTCCTCAGACTCAAGCCTATGGGAAAACCAACTACTTAAAAGAAAAACTACAAGTTCTGGACAAAACCAAGGCCTTGTATGGTCCTCGGACTCAATCCTATGGGGAAACCAACTACTTAAAAGAAAAACTACAAGTTCTGGACAGAACCAAGGCCTTGTATGGTCCTCGGACTTAAGCCTATGGGAAAATCAACTACTTAAAAGAAAAACTACAAGTCCGGGCAATGTAAGGTCCCCATACTCTGTCCCATGGAGAGGTTAAGTCCTAGACCGAATAAAAGCCCTGGTCTATCCTCGGATCTTCAATTCTAAGAGAATTAATGCGAATAAGTGTTTGGGCCCGGTATGGTTATACCTCTGTCCTCGGATCAGATGCCAAAAAACGATTAAGGCCAGGTGTTATTGAAAACACGGTCAAAGTCTCCTACTACTCGGCAACCCTATTTGATGGTTTATTTTGGGTTACTCATTCTCAGATGACTACCTCATGCGCACTACAAAGCATTCAGCCGTTATCTCGGTTAGTCTCGTATGTTTAAAACTACTGTAGGTTGGTATTATTATGCTTAATAGTCTCAATATGTTCAAAATAACAACTTTTTGTTACAAGGTTTTATGCCCTAAGTATCGTTAAAATATATATATATATATATATATATATACGCGTATGAAATACATCCATTCACAAAGTGATTACCGCAGGAAAGAAAAAATATTTAGAATGAAACAGAACCATCTTTTATTAAGACAAAGAAACAGTACAACGTACAATGAAGGGGCTTAAGTAAGCCTCTACCAAAAGCTAACTACATAAGAAAAAAGAAAAGATACAAGGAAGAGAAAAATCCTTCAAAACTCCGCCCTGGTAAAGATTATGTATGACAGGATAGCCCCGTAGGTGGAAGAGAAGAAGAAGTAGAAACACCAAGATGACCTCGGTGATGAGAAAGAAGAAGAAGCGGGGATAGAAAGAGGCACCAGTGAAGGAAGAGAGGAAGAAGCAGGAATACTTAATCCCCGCATCAGCCCTGACTCCTAACACGAAAGTGTCATATTAGTAGCGCTCAGGATAGAGCGGATGGTGCTGACGACGAGAAATTCCACTGCTGTCACACTAAAAATCTGATGCGACCAGCATCTGCTTCGGATTTTGACTGAAAGAGACGGAGGCATCGCTCCCACCTTGTGAGAGCGGAGAATTGTTTTGAGTCTGTGTCTCCCTTGTCCCAACCGCGCCGTCTTGAGTCTCAAAAGGACCCAGCGCCTCTGAAGTGGGTGTGGTTCCTTCACCCCCACTCGTGTCTCAAACATATCACTCTAAGGTTTGATTGCACTGGAGATGAAGACTTGAGGCGCAGCTGAAGGATTAAGAATTTGGAGGAACTGAAAGATCTGCACGTAAAGGGAGTGACTCCCTACCCTGCTTCTTATATGGAGGGCAAGTGGGCGGCATTTAATCTATGCAGATTTCCAAGAAGCGCTACGGACGAGACAGTTTCTACTCAACTCCAAACACCGTTTGAAACCATAGGACTTGTGTGGCCTCGTTAAGGGAACATATTAAAAACGCGCCTCGGGCACTGAAACGGCCAAGACAGGGCGTAAGCAAATCTAAAAGGAATGTCTCATAATCCAGCGCACCCCCCCCCCCCAGGCAAGTGAAGGGACACTGATATTAATGGAGGGCAAAGCTGGGCAAGCCATGTTGCAAACCCGACATAATCAAAACCCTCCTCCCCAACCAAGAGGTCGGGCAGCAGGATTTTGAGGGACTATTGTGGGGCCCAATAATTTGTGGCCCTAGCCTACTTTACATTAGGGCCCAAGACCCGGGTTGAGGAGAGCATTGCTAAGAACATGAAAGTCCAAATTAACTTAAGACACAGCCGAGGAGGATTTCGTCCTTGGCACCCCGTAATATCCTAAAGGAGAAGACGAGCTCGGTACAGGAGTAGGGCAACTAAAAAGATGCCAATACTGCAATAAAGAACTCTGCATCTGACAGGTCCATGCTCTTTACCATACTTTTTAGCTTTTACAACTACTCCCAACCACTATAGGTATGGGCGGATGGGACAAGTCTCAACCCCAAAAAGTAGAGCTTACACGTGAACACTGAAAAGAGGGTAAATGCTAGTATAAAAAGGGGAAGAGATCAAAAAGAAGGGGGGGTTCCCCAGACCAAAAAGGGAAAAACAAGGAGAATAATAGGAACATTAAGCTCCTCGGATGAGGTAAAGACCAGAACCACTCATGCCGCATCAGAAGAAGCTCTTGCTAGATACGTCAAGTTCACCTTCATGTAAGTTTCTATAGAAACCATGGTTAACTGCTGTTCAGAGACCCAGGCCTAGCCTTTCAAGTCCACGTTCTACAAATTCTATTGTTTGGGCTCTTAACGTGCAAACCCAATATCATTCTGAGGTCACCACGAATTGTGTCCTTACATATTGTATGCTCTTTTTTTTCTTTCCTCATGAAATATAATATAATTGTAACTATTTTTCAAACTGTAAATGATATTGTATACAACAAAATAAATACATGTAAAAAACATTCCACAAGTTATTTTAAAATGAAATTATAACATTGCTAGTGACAAGAATTTCAATACAAATGAAAAAGTGCAAGTGAACTCCTCCATAATAGAGCATGATAACCATATTATTCATAACCAAACATACACATACACATAGGTATTTATCAATACTATCACCAACGATTTCTATGTAAATAGAGTACATCTAATACACGTACGGTTTAGCAGCTTTTGAGAATTTAGAGCAAAATGGTAACACCAGTACATACGATCCTCAACCAAGTTAAAGCATCGTTGCCGCCAATGAGGATTAATATAAAGAATACTGATCACACCGAAAAAGAAAATAATGTATGATACCCAAAAACTTGCATAGAAGAATAGATCAGCTTCATGACGTTTTCCCCCACTTGCCTTTGAAGATTTTTGCGGAGATTGAGGTGACTCATCTTTCTCCGTGCAACTTTTCTCTAGTGGTGGACCACAAAGAAATGGATTTCCTTCATAGCTACTCTTTTCAAATGTTCCAAATTGTGCTTTAAAGTCTGGAAGTTTACCTGATAAGTTGTTGTGAGACACATTGAAAACTGCAAGAGAGTTGATATCAATCAATGACGAAGGAATTTCCGCACTCAAATTGTTGTGAGAAAGGTCTAAACTTTCTAATTGAGTCAAATTTGAGAACGATTTTGGAATAGGACCTGTCAACTGATTGTGAGACAAGTTTAGTCCATGAAGTGAAGATAATTGTCCTAGCTTTGGTGGAATTTCACCTATTAGATTGTTTAATGACAAATCCAATGCAGACATCAAATCAAGGTTGAGACCCTTGTACAAGTCAGGCCTATATTTCGTCACAATCTCAATCTCAATTTGTTCATATAAGTAAAAAGTTGGCCATTCAATTTCAAAATCCCTATTTAGAAGAGATTTATATGGAAAGAAATCACCTCCTATCCCCAAAGTAAAGCCAGATGTATAGACAAAATAACTAGGTGCTAGCTTCCCAAAGGATATGTTATTAAAGCAGTACGGTATTGTCCCAGAAAAAAAGTTATTGGAAAGATCCATTATGTCTATCCACTTTAACCGACATAATCGCTTTGAAATCACACCACTAAAATGATTGCCACTCAACGAAAGCACTTTTAAGCTGGAAAGTCCATCAATTTCATCAGGGATGCTACCGTTAAAGAAATTATCTTTAATGTCCAATGTCGAAAGAGATGATGAATTGAGAATTGTTTTTGGTAGTGACCCTGTGAGTTTGTTCCCTTGCAAAAGTAAGTGCACAACATCCTGTAGATTCAAGCAAGAAGGTAACAATCCTGAAAGCAAGTTATAAGAAAGGTTTATTACATCAGATGAAGCTAGTCCACACGGAATTTGACCTTCGAAAAAGTTGTTACTAAGATCAACGACCTCCTTCCTTGGTGACGTACTAGAATTTACTATCCATAGAGGAATTGTACCTGTCATGTGGTTGTTGCTAATATTTAGGAACGACTTTACCTTTAAGGGTACAATTGGAAGAGTGCCTGAGAAATTATTATTTTGCAATTCTAAAGAAATCAAGGATAGGTTGAAGTGATTAGAGAAAATTTCACCGCAAAATTTATTATTAGATAACCTCAAAACTCCACAGGAGGTGCAATTAGCAACCAATTCCATTGGTACCTCTCCATAAAAATTATTAAAGGACAAGTCCAAAAACCACAAATTACTCATGTCACCTATTGAGGATGGAAGATTACCTTCAAATTGATTATGGGATAAATTTAGATACCTTAATTTTGGAATCCTCTTTCCGATATTTTCTTGAAGTTTCCCATGAAAGTGATTGTCTGAGAGATCCAAAGAAAAAAGATTCATGTAGTGATCTGATGACAAATGAAACTCGCCCGTGAAAGCGTTACTTCGAAGATTTAACTGTTGTAGTCTAGTATTGTTTTCAAGCATCCATATGGGGAAGCTTCCACTCAAATTACTGTGAGTGATATCAACGAATTCCAATTCATGTTGGTCCAAGAGAAACTTAGGAAAGTTGCAGGTGGGGTTGTTGAGATTCCCATTAGACAGTACTAGGACCTTTAATTGAAACAAAGGGTCCAAACTGTGACTCTCAGTCTCCATGACAAGTTTGTTGTTATCACTCAAAAATTGAATCACCTTAAGCTTGGAGTGATTAGCAAATAAGCTGAATGAGAATGATTCTTCAAACTGATTATAACTCAGATTAATGTGCTCAAGGGATGTCAGGCTGGCTATTGGAGATGAAGACAAATTTCCACTAAACCCATTGTCGGATATATCTAGGTACCGAAGAGATGTCAAATTGTTTAGGCATGGAGGAAGCATTCCTTCAAAGTCATTATGAGCAAGCTCCATTTCTTCAAGTTTCTTCAGCGTACACAACTCTATCAAAAGCGATAATAAGATTAGCGGTTTCTATCGTAAACTTGTGCCATCGAAGAATCAACACATCAATTAGTATATGAAATCACGCTACTAAGCCATTAAGATTTGAAGCTTAAGAAGACAATTTTAAGCAAAATATTCTCTTATATTTCGATATCAATATATTATTGTTCTCTTATATTTCTATATTATAAGTTTTTACTTAAGATTCATTACATTTGTTTTTTAAACGCAAAATTATTAATTAAATTTTTGTATTCAAGTTTTGTTAACAACTTATTTATAATTGATAATACGTCTAATCCTCCTTTTTTTTTTTTTTTTCTTATAATTGATTTTAGGTAGGAGATAAGTTTAGATGTGAAATAAATAAAGAGTAGCTAAGCTTTGTCACTTTTCCAAAAAATTAAAAAAGTATGCAACATATTTTATTTAAAATCGTTGCAAAAATATAATATTGTACTACTATAGCAAAATTATGGGACCTTATTCCATGCGGCTGCCTTGAGCAAATTGGCTCAATTATGAATTAACAAAGGTTAGAGTCGGTCCTATGGGATTACAATGAGTTTTTATTTTATTTTTATTTTTATTTTTTTGGGTACGTGGGGAGTAAAATAATTTCTATATTTAGAAAAAGTGGATGTTCGAATGTTATGCTTCCAAGTTGCAGCTAGTGAGGATTGATCTATATCAAGTTATCAACCATTCTCTTTTAAATTGTTTTCACACTCCTAATGAAAATTTTAAATGCCTGATTTCATGGTAGAGTCTTACCTGGAGTGTTTAAAGTTCCATTAAGTTTATTCGAAGATAATGATATAGCCTTGAGAGAAGATAACGCTCCGATATATGGAGTAATGCTTCCAGTGAAATCATTTTTACTCAAATCTAAAATCTCCAAACTGCTGAAATTTGCCATATCTACCAAGAGAAATAACGATAATAGTGTTGAGAGAAAGTCTTTAAAATGGCTTCCATTAAGGAGATTAAAAATAGATGGAATGTTTACCCTTGAATGGTAGGCTTCCGTTAAGGCCATTTTTAACCAAGATGAGGGCCTTCAAGTTGCTTAGATAAACCAGTTCTACATCACCATTGAAGAGATATTCATATATCAGATTGAAACCAATACTACAGAAGAAATATCTAATAGAACTAACACATTTTATATTGGACTGGACAAAAATTTCCGTTAAAATGCTCATTGAATATTGAAGGCATACTACTAATATCATTTGCATATATCAAAAGCATTGGGTATTTCATTAAAACATTTTGTGCTTTTTAACTCGAAGAGGGTAAATGTTGATAAAGGTGAATATTGGTTAAAAGAAACTTTTTCATGGTGTTCTTGATGAAGAAAATTCAAATATGCACGTAACTTGGCTTGAAAGAGACCATATGTTATTGCCACTTAAATCAAGAGATTTAAGAACTGGGAGGGCACCTATAGGGTGTCATATCATGTTATTCATTAGCACAGTAATTGTAATACAAGAAAAATTCATTGATTAATTGAGCTATCAAGAATCAAATATGTTTTTTGGAACAATTATTACCCCACACCCCTATCCATCCTTTTTTTTTTTTTGGATAGGTGCGAAATTTATGATTGTAAGTCATAACAATGCACACTTATCATATAAATATGAACTGTTGGCAATTGTATCTGCCTCTCTTATTTACGAAGTCAGAGATGGTAGTAGGTGTCAAAGAAAAAATAATGCACCCGTAATAGTAGCAATTAGTGAGAAAGCATAAGTGAGGGACAATATTAAAATAAGTAACATTTTACAATCTAATTTTATGAACATTTATTTGTAAGAAAAAACAAGTAATGAACGATATAAAATACATTTTGTTTATTAACTTTTTGTAACGATTGGCAGTTTTTGTCATCATTTCGTGTTCTTGAGAACAGGTTTGTTGATCACAACACACAAGTAAAAAGCAATAAAATACTATGTGTAAAGAAATTATTCAATAATCAAAGAAAAACTAAAATAATTATTTGCATTACATGTTCAAATAGTTGGGCCCTTTGAAAACAAAAAAAGAGTTGGGCCATTTTGACTTTTAAAAAAACAAAAAACGAATTAAGCCATTTTAGGATGTGTACAGTAGTATAAGTTTTTCAAAAATTCTTTTCACTCTACCCCAATGTTTTTAATTTTTTATCTATCAAAAAATATTAACTAGGTAAGTTCTGGCATTGAAAGTTCTGTGTTACACGTTTAAGAGTTGAGCCTTTTTGAGTGTGTACTGTATTATAAGTTTTTCAAAAATCGCATTCCCCTCTGCCTCTTCACAAGATTCTCAATTTCACTTCCCTTTCTTTTTTCTTTTTTCTTTTTTTGGGGGATCACTTCAAAAGCTACAATGTGAAATTCAAACTAGATTATTGATTTTATATTAAAAGAATATATGTTGACAACTTAATATTCAAAATTACTTTTATATATAAGCATATGAATCAAACTCTAAGCTATTCGCTGTTATTACAACATAGGTACTTCAACAATATAACTAAAAGATTTGAATTTGAGAAGGGATGAATTTGGTACACCAATAGTTTGTCCATCCTATATACACCAGGTCTAAAATGTTGATATTCTTTTTTCTTTTCTTTTTTTAAGGGTGGAAGTAGATACCAACATTCACATATTACATATAACTAGCTTTTGAGATCTATTCCAAATCAACCATTCACTTTCCCTCGTTTTTACACTCTTATTCAATTTTAGAAGATTAGCAAGTAAAACTAACAAATTGTCAAAGTTCAATTTCATAGTAGATTCTTACCTTGAATGTGTAAAGTTCCATTAAGTCTAACAAAATATAATGATATAGCCTTGAGAGAAGATAATGTTCTGATATATGAAGGGAAACTTCCAGTGAAATAATTTAAACTCAAATCTAATATCTCTAAACTGCTGAAATTTGCCATGCCCACAAAGAGAATTGATGATAGATAGTGCCAAGAGAAAATATTTAAAATATTGGCTTATACGAAAAGAACTTTCTATCACAAGAAAATTATTCTTGCAGTTAAAGAAAATTATTCTTGCAGTTAAAATAGATGATAGGAATGTTTACCCTTGAATGGTAGGCTTCCACTAAGACGATTTTCACTCAAGTTGAGGACCTCCAAGTTGCTTAGATTAACCAGTCCTACATTACCGGTGAAGAGATATTCATTTGTCAGATTGAAACTAAGAGTATGGAGGGAACATCTAGTAGAATTACACATTTCATATTTGAATGGACAAAAAAATTGGGCTAAAATTCATAGTAAATATTGAAGGCATACTGTCGTAATCATTTGCATGTATCAAGCATTTTGTTTTGCACTGAAGCATTTTGTGCTTTTTAAAATGAAGAAATTAAAGTAAATGTCAATGAAGGTAAAATTGGTTAGTAAATTTCTGTTTTCTCTATACTTCTTCATGGTATTCTTGAGGAAGAAAATTTAAATATACACTTACCGTGGCTAAAAAGAGGCCCTTCCATGGTATTGAAACTTAGGTCCAGATATTTAAGAACAAGAAGGGCACCTAAGAATCTTAAATTTTCCTCGCCAAATTCATTCCAACTTAAATTTAAGAATATTCGTTGACTACTTAATATTCAAAATTACTTTTATATATATATATATATATATATATATATATGCATATGAATCAAACTTAAAACTGTTTTCTGTTAAGACAGCGTAGGTACTTCAACAATATAACTGAAACTCTAACACACACAACCAATGTGGGATAAATTTTTTTTTTTTTTTTTTGCAAAAATAGTAATACTTATTAAAACACACAAACACAAAAATAGTATATAGAATTTTTTAAATAGACTTTTAATATATATTACTACAAAGGTTAGGGCTTTTTGTGATAATCTAGTTATGTAATATATTATGAGCCTGTTTAAAATATTCTATATACTACTTTTGTATTCATGTGTTCCATTAAATATTACTGTTTCTTCAAATAAAAAAAATAAAGATATTTATCCCACATTAATTGTGTGTGTTAAAGTTTCAGTTCTCATAAACTCAGACTACTATTATAAAAGTTAAACCATTTTGTAATGATACGGTTATGTAATATATTACAAGTCTGTATAAAAAACTTTATATACCACTTTCATGTCCGTGTATTCTAATAAGTACTACTATTTCCTCAAATAAAAATATATATATATATATATATATATAAAAAACTAAACCATTTGAGTTTGTGAATGGATGAATTTGGTACACCTACAGTTTCTCCACCTTATACACCATGTCTAAAATGTGGATTTTTTTTATTTTTTAAATGTGGAAAGTAGATACTTATATATATTCACATGTTACATATAACTAACTTTTTGCAAATGGCCGGCATAGTGTTTTTTTTTTTTTTTTTTTTTTTTTTTTTTTTTTTTTTTATTGAAATGAAATGCTATAATATAACAAAGTAGTATAATATATAGGGCAATTTTTTATAAGAATATATTATTTTAGATGTATCGAACTATTAATTTTTAAAAATTCATTTATCTTATCCTTTACAAAACCAACCAAGAAAAGGTTTTTCTTTTTTAATTTTTTAAACTAAAATAAAAGATGTCATGTTGTTTTCTTTTTGTAACTAATGAAAACGTTGTGTTCTCCACATATAGTAAACGAATAAAAAAATTCATTCCTTTTTGTTCAAGATTTTGGTATTATGAAAAACATAAGTTCTCTATATATTATAACAAATAAAAAAGCAATTAATTTCCTTTTTGTTCAAAAATTTATGATCTTTTAGAATTATGAACAAATCTGCTATAAATAAAATATAGTGAGATTTTTCCAACCATGATAGTTAAAGAAGGTAAAAGAAAAGTAGATTTTTGATATTATATTTACCCCCAAACCACTGCATTTGGAATCATTCTCACTAATTCATATCCCCCAAATCTTTAATTAAAAGCTTTGCATCTATTTTTGAATTTCAAGGCTAATTTGTCAAAATCTTTAATTAAATATTCAAGCGAAGCAATGCAATACATATGATTTTCTTAATTGATTTTGTTTTGGCACTTGGTTACAATCTTCAACCAAAGAATTTTGATTTGGTATTTAGTTTATTATTAAATTGTTGACGAAATGGTCTTAGCAATTAGTTATTCTCTTGTGCACACCCAGTATCGAAACAAAGCACTACAAATGGAAGAAAGCAATTACAATAAATATTAAATATTAAATCAAGATTTTGGTGCAAGTATGATCTCGTGGACTTAATAAAAACACCTCTTATGAATGTTACATTCAATCATGATCTAAATTATCTATAAAAAAGATGACAAATGTACTTAATTTACATGGTCAAAAACAAAAGGAATGAAATAGGTTTAGAACAAAAAGGGGCCTGCTTAACCATCATTGCTCAATTTAGCACTAATGAAGGCACGGAACATTTTGTGTCAAGTATAGGCTTAATCGTCTTGGAACTGTATTGTCAAACAAATGAAGATTTAGCATTAACACCAGAAACATGGTATTAACACCTAGAAAGCAATATTAAGCAAATAGGATAGAGCCAAAAACAGCTGACACAATGATGATACACTAATTACGGTCCAACAAAAATGATATCTAGCTCTAATTTTAAAATTCGTTTTTAAACAAATGAAGATTTAGCATTAACACCAGAAACATGGTATTAACACCTAGAAAGCAATATTAAGCAAATAGGATAGAACCAAAAATAGCTGACACAATGATGATTCACTAATTACGGTCCAACAAAAATGATATCTAGCTCTAATTTTAAAATTCGTTTTTTATTAGAAAATTTTTTTTCATCAATATTAAATATAATGTGCAACTGCTCTGTTATATCCTTAGTAACAGAGCCAACTGCCATCAATTTTTTCTTCTTCTTTTACTTCGTAGTTATACGTACTACGTGAATTATTATTATTATTATTATTATTATAAACAATGCTTGGCGCAAACTGGGTTTGATGAAATCAGATATAAATAATAAGAGAATTTGCAAGGACTGTTGCACCATTTTATTTGGTTTTAACAAACGTTGAGAGAGGGTAATTAAGAAGCAAGATGGAACCATTTTATGTCTCTTAATCAATGCATACGGCAAATCGGAAATGACGTGCGATAATTTAGAGTGATGCAAACATATTGATGTTTTATGGAAAACAATGATTTGTTCATAAATATTTGACACATCATAATGAGGCTCCTTAAATACTTCTAAATAGATTACCATTATATATATTTGACATATGTAAACATATGTTGTATTATCACAGACACCTACAGTCAATCACATCATTTACCAGTCAATCACATCATTTACGAAATCCACAAATCCACAACATCTGACCTTAACATTAAAATCGTAACTGCCGTTATCACTCAATATAAAACACAACCCCCTTTACTTGGTAGTAGCCAAGTCATGTGAGTTAGGATTTAGATTAGACAACAATGTTAGAGCTAGATAGGTATCGTCAAAAGATTGAAGGTAAATGAAATTATTTTGGTCTATGTATTTGACATGAGATGGCATGAAGGGCTTTAAGTAGGTACATACAAAGAGGCAAAAGTGCAAGTTTATATAAAGGGGTAAAAGTGCCAGAGGTGAAAATGGTAAATTAAGATGTGAAGAGTTTGTGTGTGTGTGTGTGTGTGTGTGTGTGTGTGTGTGTGTGAGATAAAAAATTTTGAAACATTAAACCAAATGATACAAAAAGTCATAATTTAATTCGTTCCTATATGTGGCACTTTAAAATATTTTAATTCTCTTTACATGTAATGTGCCACCTGACAGGATCTCATGGCCTCTCACATGAGGTCTCTGTTCTTATGTACATATTGATATTGAATTCCTCACAGGATGAGGACCTCCAAGTTGTTTAGATTAACCAGTTCAACATCATCAGTAAAGGGATATGTACTTATTAAATTGAAACTAACAGTACAAATGGAAGATCCAGTAGAATAACACATTTCATATTGAAGCCACATTACCACAATCATTTACATGTATCGAGCATTTTGTGATTTTTAACGTGAAGAAAGTAAATCTCAATAAAGGTAAAGTTGGTTATGAAATTTCAGTTTGTTTCTAGACTTTTTCATAGTATTCTTGATGAAGAAAATTTAAATTTGCACATACCGTGGCTAGGAAGAGGCCCTTCCATTTGATTGTAACTTAGGTCAAGAGATTTAAGAACTGGGAGGGCACCTAAGATTCTTAAAATTTCCTTATCAAAGTTATTCCAACTTAAATTTAAGTGCGCCAGCTTGCTCATTTTAGACAAACAATTGGATTCTGTAAAAAAACATATTCAACCAATTGTTAAATCCATGAATACAATGGGAAAGGAGTGTACTCATTATCACAACAATCATAATACGAAAATAAATAAGTAAATAAATGATCTATCAAGAATCGTATGTGATTCTGGTACGATCATTAGTACAACCTGCATTGTTGATATGTGAAGTTTTACTATTGAAAACCAGATATTGATTTCCTCGCAAGATGAGGACCTCCAAGTTGTTTAGATTAACCAGTTCTACATCATCAGTAAAGGGATATGTACTTATCAAATTGAAACTAACAGTACAGATGGAAGATCTAGTAGAATAACACATTTAATATTGAAGCCACATTACCACAATCATTTACATGTATCGAGCATTTTGTGATTTTTAACATGAAGAAAGTAAATCTCAATAAAGGTAAAGTTGGTTATGAAATCTCAGTTTGTTTCTAGACTTTTTCATAGTCTTCTTGAAGAAGAAAATTTAAATTTGCACGTACCGAGGCTAGAAAGAGGCCCTTCCATGTCATTGTGACATAGGTCAAGCGATTTAAGAACAGGGAGGGCACCTAAGGATCTTAAAATTTCCTTGTCAAAGTAATTCCAACTAAAATTTAAGTGCGCCAACTTGCTCATTTTAGACAAACAATTGGATTCTGTAAAAAGCATATTCAACCAATTGTTAAATCCATGAATACAATGGGAAAGGAGGGTATTCATTATCACAATAATCATAATACGAAAATAAATAAGTAAATAAATGATCTATCAAGAATCGTATGTGATTCTGGTACGATCATTAGTACAACCTGCATTGTTGATATGTGAAGTTTTACTATTGAAAACCATATGTAACTTTGAAAGCAAAAGAAAGTATGTGCACTTATCATTTAAATACGATGTGTGGGCTCTTGTTTCTGCCTTTCTTATATGTGAAGTGACGATCAAGTGTACAAGACTACATCAAAGGCCAATGATATATGTATTACCGGTACTAGTTGCTAAGAGCATTTCCCGCAACTTCTCTAAATTTTTGTATTTTTTGAGATAAACAGTTACAGTTACATTTAACTTTTATTTACCTACTTTTTTAAATTCACTTTCAATAGATTTACTCTCATTTTTCTATCTTATTAAAATATTATTCTTTTATTATTTAGTTATTCCTACTTTTTTTTTTTTTTAAATACACTTTTCAATAGATTTACTCTCATTTTTTTCTCTCTCTTATTAATCATTAAATTATAATTAATTTCCTCAAGAAAAATTTAACATAATTATTATCATAAAAAATAAGATAAAATAAAAAAGTCCAGAGTCACACCACACGTTTTCCTTTTTTTTTCCTCTACCCCCAACCTTTTTGCACACCCAGTATCGAAACAAAGCAATACAAATGAAAGAAAGCAATTACAATAGATATTAAATATTTAATCAAGATTTTGGTGCAAGTATGATCTCTTGGACTTCATAAAAACACCTCTTATGAATGTTACATACAGTCATGATCTAAATTATCTATAAACAAAAGATGACAAATTAATGTACTAAATTAACATGGTCAAAAGCAAAAGGAATGCAATAGGTTTAGGACAAAAAGGGTCCTGCTTAACCATCATTGCTCAATTTAGTACTAATGAAGGCACAGAACATTTTGTGTAAGTATAGGCTTAATCGTCTTGGAACTGTATTGTCAAACAAATTAGGATTTAACATTAACACCAGAAACATGGTATAACAACCTGGAAAACAATATTAAGCAAATAGGAAGAGACAAAAATAGCTGAGACAATGATGATTCACTAATTCCAGTCCAACAAAAATGATATCCAGCTCTAATTATGAAATAGTTTTTTATTAGAAAATTTTATTTCATCAATATTAAATATAATGTGCAACTGCGCTCTGTTATATCCTCAGTAACAGAGCCAACTGCAAAAACTTTTTTTTTCTTTACTTCGTAGATGTACGTCTTATTATTATTATTATTATTATTATTATTAACAATGCTTGGCGCAAACTGGGTTTGATGAAATCAGATATAAATAACAAGAGAATTTGCAAGGACTGTTGCACCATTTTATTTGGTTTTAACAAAAGTTGAGAGAGGTTAATTAAGAAGCAAGATGGAACCATTTTATGCGTCTCTTAATTAATGCATACGGAAAATCGGAAATGACGTGTTATATTTTGGAGTGATGCAAACATACTGATGTTGTAAGGAAAACAATGATTTGTTCATAAATATTTGACACATCGTAATAAGGCTCCTTAAATACTTCAAAATAAATTACCATTATATATATTTGACATATGTAAAGCTTATTGTCTAAATATTTGTATTTAAAGTTTAGAGTAAATGAGATTTCAAAAAAATAAAGTTTAGAAGAGAGAGAAATTATATCTAATCTAATGATTAAAATGACTCGTCCTCTCATTCTAAAAAAAAAAAAATGACTCGTCCTCTAAAATAAATTTAATTAATCAAATTGAGAGCAGATGACCAACTATAATATTTTAAATTTGATTTGGGATATTTAATCGAATCGAATTACCTTGATCCCAAGCCTTTCCTATTAAGCGTAAAGTTCTTTTGTGTCTGTGTTTGTGTGTGTGTGATTTGGGAGTGGGGTATATGATAGTAGAAGCAAAGGCTAACATACCTTCATTTCCTAACCAACCAGAAATTCCGTTGTCAGATATATCAAGAATTCTTAGCTCCTTGAAAGGATGCAACAAGGACACGTTTAGGAACCAAGTCCCCTTGTAATCAGTCGAAGTTTGCTCTTCATTTATATTGGAGAGCATGAGATTGATCACATGACCAGTGGTGGGGCTACAGTTGACTCGCTCCCAACTACAACATTCATCCTGTGTCTCATAAACCCATGTTGGAAGAAGGGGCTTGGTATAATTAGTGTGAGATTTTAGGAAGGCTTTCAATTCTAGAAGACCCGTCCTCTCTTCCTCAATACAAGCTCTGTGCTCATGAATTTGAACAAAGAGTAACAAAGCCCATAGCAAAGACTTCACTAAAGGCCACACCATTGAGAAATTTTGTGAAACACCTTCTTTCATTTCTAGCTAAACGAGCTTGTGTAAGTACCCCAGACAAGAAAGTTTTGAGTCCATGGGCCTTTATATAGAGAAAGTTAGAAGGTTTTCATATTTAAATCCATAATTTATAAGATAAACTTTTGTTTAAGTCTTTGGGCATGAGAATCTGATAACATGTAGGTGTGGTTTGGATACAGATGATTTCGCATTTGCCTTTTTTTATTTATTTTTTTTCAGCACCTCTTGTCATGAATAATGATTTAGGTTTATAAACAGTAATCAGCACTATTTATGCACGCGGATTATACTGTATAGGAAATATTGTGCATTGTTTACGTACTGTTTATACATTATTTACGCATTATTTACGTACTGTTCATGTGACCCACAATCAATTTATTCAGAAAAAATATATATTAAAAATGGGTTACTATTTAAATATTTAAAAATTATTTTACTACAATATTTTCAATTTTCAATTGATGTGGAATCCTTTGACCCTACCAATTGATACGATACAAATCCATTAATTTTGAAGATGATGGCACATTTTCTTTTTGTTAAATATATTTTTTTAATATGTGGAGAATGTATATCATGAATTGAACTGTGGTCCAATAATTGAACTATGGAGAAGACAATTTGAAATAAGAATGGATCTATTTACAAATATAATTTTATTTTTGTCCAAGTTGAATAATTTTCTCCTCTAGAAAGTGGCTGTGTTAATAGCAATGTGCCATGACTATCATCACAATGAAGTAAGGAAGGATTAGAAGCTGTAAGAATTTAGGCCCCTAGAAAACACAATATGTTTAACCTAATTTATAATCCGAGTAATTTGTGTCCTTGATATGACTCATATTTTCTTCTAATTTTTCAATTTCATACTCTTTCTATAAATCTTAATTTTAACTACTTAAACAAATAAAGAAACATATGCTTAATTCTACAAAAAAATTTTAAAGAATTCAAGGCACTGAAATATTAATACAACTTTATAGGTATATTATTATATTCCTAACACTCCTACATCAATTTCAACATTATGAATTTAGATTTTTTTTAATTATTTACTATAATTTGATTATTTTTGTTTTCTTTATTTGAATAATATGAAATATATATATATATATATATATATATGTGGGGCCCAAATGATTTATGGGCCAGGCCCATCTACCCGAGGAGAACCCAAAGGCCCAAGTCGAGGAGGGCTATGGCCCAAACTTGATAAGGTGGCCTACGGATACCGCCAAGGGGAGTTCAGTCCTCGGCAGACCCAAAGTCCCCCCTCAGAGAGGAGGGTAAGAACGGTATAGGACAGAAACTTGGGAGAAAAATCTGAAATATCAAGGGAAAGCCGCCCTTATTGCCATTCAATGCTCTGAACCTGACAGAGCCGTATTCTTAGACTTTTTACAACCACCCCCAACGACTTTGAGTGAAAGCTGATGGGACAAATATCAACCTTGGAAATGCTGACCCTATACGTGGACGAAGGACAGTGAACACAAGGGAATATAAAAGGAAAAATCAGTAACCTAAAGAAGGGGCTGGGAAAAATGGCCAAAAACCAGAGCCTCCCAGCCCACCTCCAGGAGAAGGACTCCATGGGTGAAGATAACCTAGACATGCGCGAATATCACGAAAAACCCACCGCTCGTCGATCAAGGCCTAACCTTTCAAACCCACGCTCTACAAATGATATTGTTGGGGCCTCCTTATGTGCGAACCCAACACTGTTACGGTCCGCCACGAATCGCGTCCCCACAATATATATATATATATATATATATATATATACACACACACATGTAGTTAATTGAGCTTATGAAGAAACATAATCACAACTAAATATTCGAAAATATTTTTTTTTTTCCAAAAAATAGTATCACCTGAAAACATTTTACGGTGGTTGGAAAATATTTTCTTCTGAAACAAATACAGTCTTATCCTTTTCTGTTTTAATAGGTTCAGTCAAATTCCTGTTACACCTTTTGTTTAACTAACTATTATATATATATATATATATATATTTTTTTTTTTTGATAGGAACTAACTATTATTGAAATTTGGAAAAGAGTGATGATGCGGGTATTATTCTTGATGATGATGACGAAAGTAATTTAACCAGTATTGAACAGGGTGATGGCATTTCTTTTGGGTTCTGTCACGACTTGATCCTTTTTCTTTTTTTTTTATTGACATAGGTGATATATATTTTTTGAGAGGAAGATATAAGTGATATTAATTAATTGTTAAGTGTTAATATTAAGAAAATTTACAGAGTTTTATTAACCATATAGTGAATTCCATATCCAACCTCATTTCAATTTGATTAACGGAATAAAAAATAAAATATTTCAATAACAGTTACTCTCTATCTCTGATATATATATATATATATATTAAAGTTAGAACTCATCTGATTTATTAAGAACATAAATTCAAATATATATATATTAAAGTTAGAACTCATCTGATTTATTAAGAACATAAATTCAAATCCATGTCACAGCCAAATATGTTGACCAATAATATATATATTGAGAATCTTGGCCAATAAAATATTGGCCAACTAATGTGGCCCTAATTCATCAACGTATCTAACACTTATAAAAGAAAATTCACGTGAACGTGAAGGGAGAGAGAAGGAAATTGAAAGATCGTACAAAGATACATTTACATAGCAACCAACCATCTGACATAGATGATAGAACACAGAGGAGAAAAATTGAAGATCATGTGCATGGACAGTGGGTCAAAGAAGAAAAAGAAAAAGAAGAAAAGAACAGAAATAGAAGACTTGATTTTTGTCCTGCTACTCCAAACACGCGCAATTGACTGGCAGAATTAGTTGAATGGCTCGAATTTTATCTGACGTGTTGTAGGGGAATCAATTGTATCAGTCTGATGACTTATATGAAAATTTGCGTATCCATGAATCATAATGGTAAGAAATTAACAATTTTGATAACAGGCCGACGCAACAACTTTGAGATCTTTAAAAGAAAATTTAAGGGTAAACTATGTAATTAGTCCTTATTTTATTCATTATATTTTAATCTGGTCCTTAATTTTTTAATTGTGTCAATTTAGTTCCTAATCTTTTAGTATTGTGTCAATTTAGTCCCTACTGTTATCTTTTGGATGAAAATTTATGACGTGTCTAATAGTCAATTAGCTTACGTTGATGAGACAATAAACTTAAATTTTATTTTGACCATTTGTCATGTTAGTAATTTTTATCTAAGATATAATATTATGAACTAAATTGACACGACATTGAAAAGTTAGGAATCAAATTGACACAATTGAAAAGTTAGGGACTAAATTGAAATATGGTATAAAAGTTAGAAACCAAATAAATAGTTTATCCAAAATTTTAAGTGGGACATTTTTATTTAATGAAAAAATATTTATAGGTAAATAAAACATAATTTATAATTAAAAATGATAATTTAACTAAAAATTAATTTTAAAGTATAGAACAATAGAATTAGGTTACTACAATTTTTTTTAAAGTGTCTAAACTTGTACAAATAAAAATTAATTTAATATATGATCAAATAAATTAGCATCATTATAATATAAAAAGGAATAAATAATATATATTAAATTATTAATTATTAATTAGTATAATAATTGATAAAGTGAGAAACTGTATTCAGATTAAAAAAAAAAAAAAAAAGTGAGAAACCGTGTTGTATAACTATGGGCTGTCCTGCACAGTTGCGCACTGTACTGCTGTGCGCCTGTGCAGATAAGCAGTCGGCAGAAAAGAGATGTCCAGAGTCCGGCCTTAACTCTATCATCCTATGGCTAAATTTTAAAGCAAAAAAACGTGTCTTATCACAGCAGAAAGGGTTCAATTAAAAACAGGGGCAGAAAAGGGTACGATCATAGCAAAATACGTGTCTCATGATGGACTCTCATCAAACAATTGTGTAATAAAATAAATTAAAAAAATAATTGATATAATAATTGATAAAGTGGGAAACCGCATTCAGATTAAAAAAAAAAAAAAAAAAGGTGAAAAACCGTGTTGTATAACTATGGGCTGCTGTGCGCCTGTGCAGTTCAGCAGTCAGCAGATGTGAGATGTCCATAGTCCGGCCTTAACCCTATCATCCCATGGCTAAATTTTAAAGCAAAAAACGTGTCTTATCATAGCAGAAAGGGTCCAATTAAACAGAAGGGCAGAAAAGAGTACGATCATAGCAAAAATACGTGTCCTATGATGGGACTCCATCAAACAACTGTACAGTAAAATAAACTAAAAAAATAATTGGTATAATAATTAATAAAGTGAGAAACCGTGTTCAGATTAAAAAAAAAAAAAGGTGAGAAACCGTGTTGTATAACTATGGGTTGCACTGCACGGTTATGTACTGTGCAACTGTGCAGCAGTGCAGATCAGCAGTCAGCAGATGTGAGATGTGTCCAGCCTGTACTCTACCATCCTAAGGCTAAATTTTAAAGCAAAAAACGTGTCAGAATAGGGTCCAATTAAGAGGGGCAGAAAAGGATTCCATCATTGCAAAAAAACGTGTACCATTACGGGACTCCCATCAAACGCAGTGAAATAAACTAAAAAAGTATATAACTTAAGTTAAGTTAATTGAGATGTAAATGTATCTTAAAGCATTTAACTCCCATCTAAATTAAAAAAATTAATTTATTAACCTTAACTAAATAAAAAAATTAAAAACCACATAAATTGAGATATAAATGTGCTTTAAACAAGAATATAAAACCAGATCTGAGAACACAAGCCCAAAAAATTTAAAAAAAAAAACACACACACACTTAGATCTGAAATGCAGGAGCACCAAATCCATGAACAAGAACAATAGGAAACCCTTCTCCTTGCACCACATAATGTAAATCCCACAAAGTTTTCACAACCAAAAAATAACAGAAACATAAACATGATCGAAAAACCAAAAAATGGTTATGCAACAAAATCGAGTGGGATTCCATAAAATGCAAGACCCTCATTTTTGGGTCAGTACAATCCACCCCTTTTATGGGTACACGCATCCTCGCGTGTGGGACCCACACTTCTGGCTAGGGCATGACTCTAATACCATCTGTAACGACCCCGTCCCAACTGTGTAGATAGTCTACTTTGGACTCATACCCCTCACGGTTTTGTTCTCCCCCAAAGCACACAATAATGGAAAAAAAGTTTCTACACATTAAAAGAATGGCATTTCTTATAAACACATTCTCATATACTTCCCTAAGCGATGTGAAATTCTATAGAATGCAAGATCTCTCTTTTTGGATCACTATAGTCTAGTATCCGTTATTTATAACTCCAGTCTACAACTACAAAAGTTGGTCCTTTTATAGTTGTACTATAATTATATAATGTATTATAAACTCGATTTAAAACACTATTATTACTATTTTTCATATTTATTCTAATAAGTATTACTGTTATTTAAAAATAATAATAATAATGAAGGCAGCATGACATTATGGGTGATTGGCACTTCTTTTGAAAGTTACTAATTTTACTTCTTCAAGGTGAGCTTTAAATAGTCAACTAGTTTGGTTATTCAATTTTACTATTTATTTTTTTCTCAAAAAATTCTCTATAATTTATATTAATGGAAGAATATATGTTACCAATTAAAACTCTTAAAATATATATTGATAATCAGAATGAAATACCATATTAAACCCTTCAAAAAAACTATCATAAACTTTATCAAAAAACATATGCAATAAAATCAATGCCTTACAAAGAATAAGAAAATTAAATACAAAAAAAATGTTAATTCAGGAACCTAATTTCAAATTATTGGAAAGACATCCTCTAGCCATATGTGTACATCGTTTTCAGATTTGCTTCATTTGCTGCCTCAAGAAGGTTTAGATCCTATTACCATATATATATATTAAACCTATGCAATTTTTCACATAAAGAAAAAAGAGATTGAAAGATTAAACTTGCTTAATTACCCAAGAAGATCAAATAACCAACCAGATGTAATAAAGACCAAATAAAAAGTAACTCAAATAAAGTATCAAAAAGAAAAAAAAAATATAAACTAACACATAAACTCAAAGTTACAGAAAAGTTTCTATTAAAAAATAAAAAAGTTATGGAGAAAAAATTGAAAATAACAGTTAAGGAGGAGAAATTGAAAGAATGAAGTTTAATATATGTGCAATGTTAGCAAAAAAAGTGAAAATAAAAACAACAATAACAGCAACTAAATTTTTATATTTATCTAAAAAATTGATAAAGATATATGAAAAAAAGTCGATAAAGATAATTACAATTTTGTGTCTAAGTGAAGTTCATGTGCTGAGGACCAAGGGGAAACGTGATTGACGGAGAAAAGAATAGAAAAAGATAAAATAGGTGTGTCATTTTTCTACGCTGGGCCCACTGACTCTCATCGATAATATGTGACACGTGTACTGTCACCCTATGAGATAAGTACTAATCTTTTTTTTCTTTTTCTTTTTTGGGATGAGTACTAATCTTTTTGTTTTGCTTTTTGGGAGTCCTGGGAGGTGATTTCTACGAAGTTTCTGGCTTTTCCCTTCAATCACATTTTTGCTATTTACCCCTCCCTTAGTCCCTTGTTCTTGTGCAATATTGTGATTTAGTCCCTTCAGTTCATTGTGATCGACAAAATTTAATGTTTGTTCACTACTCACCAACCAAACAAAATCCATTTAGTTTCCGCTAGCATGGTGCCACTGCACTCACCAACCAACCAAAATAGGCAGTTAAAATGATTATTGAATATTGAAGGCATAATATTACTGTCATTTGCATATATGAAAAGCATTAGTTTTTGCATTGAAGCATTTTGTATCTATTAACACGAAGAGAGTAAATGTTGATGAAAGTAAATATTAGTCATAAGATTTCAGTTATATCTAAACTTTTTTATGGTATTCTTGATGAAGAAAATTCAGATCTGCAAGTACCTTTGCTAGAAAGAGGCCACATATTATTGTAACTTAGATCCAGATATTTAAGAACAGGAAAGGCACTTAAGGATCTTAAAATTTTCTCGTCAAAGTTGTTCCCTATTAAATTTATGTGTTAGCTTGCTCAGTTTAGACAAACAATTGGATTATGAAGAAAAAAAAATCCGTTGTTAAATTTATTAACAAAATGAGAAAAGAATGTCATATCATGTTATTCATTCGCACGTTATTGTAATACAGAAAAAAAAATAAATAAATAAATTTTTGCTAAACTACAGAAAAAATTCATTGATTAATTGAACTATCAAGAATCAAATATGTTTTCTGGAACAATCTTTACCACACACTCCTATCCATCCTTTTTTTTTTTTTTTTTGGATAGGTGCGATGTTTTATGTTTGTAAGCCATAAGATTGCACTCTTATCATAAAAATATGAATTGTTGTAATTGTATCTGCCTGTCTTATTTATGAAGCTAGAGACCAAGTCCACGTCAAAGCCCAATCGAAATAGGTGTTCGTAGCAACTGTTTAGGAAAAGATAAGGCTGCAAAAATAGCTAAATGTCACTTTTTGATAAAATTTGTGACAAATTATAAATATTTCGAAAATATTTAACAATTTATCACATTTTTAGTATTCGAATTTCATAAAATCGGGTTCTAAACAGTGCTCGAATTCAATGAATTCAAGTTCCTAGTAAGTCGTCAATGTGACACTGCTGACCTGAAATTTGTGTAATTAAAAAAATAATATGATACTCGATATTATTGAAATCGAATACTTTTTTTATAATACTCAAGTTTCATAAAATCGAGAAACTTGTTTTTCTTTTTTTCTTTTTTTTTCCTTTTTCTACTTTTCTTTTCATACAATCGAGTACCTTGTTTTTCTATCTCTCTTCTCACCTAGAGGCACTCTTTGTTATTTTTTCTTTTTCTTTTTTATCTCCATAGGAACTCACTCTTGCAAGTCAAAAAACTTGTCAAGTCAAAGAAAATGGCAAGCATTTATGGCCAAAGAAAAGAAGCATGAATTTGGTTTACATGTTAGGTATTGTTCCTGACTATCTTGACAATTCATGAAGAACATTTAATGCAAGTTCTTGCATTTCTTCACCCATGAAACTTCTTGAATAGCATCTTCCTAACATGGGCATACAAGTCATTTAATAGTTTGTTGGCTAATATCAAGTCACTAAGTTTGACTATTCAAGCCATTCAACATAAACAAAAAGTAGAAAAGGGAAAAAAAAAAACAAACAAACAAGGTACTTAACTGCATTAAACTCAAGTACTATAAAGAGATACTTAATTTCAGTAATATTGAGTACCATATATATATATATATATATATATATATATTTTTTTTTAATTACACAAATTTCAGGTCAATAGTGTCACGTTGGCAACTCACTAGTAACTCGAATTCACTGAACTCGAGTATTATTTAGAACTCGATTTTGTGAAACTCAAGTATTAAAAAAGTAGTAGATTGATAAATATTTCTAAAATAGTACTAGTTTGCCACAAATTTTGTCAAAACGTGATATTTAGCTATTTTCACCAAATGTTGTGAATTTCTTGTGAATTTTTATTGTGTCCTTGATACAACTCATATTTTCTTCTAATTTTTCACAATTTAAGACTCTTTCTATAAATCTAAATTTTGACTACTTAAACAAATAAAGAAACATATGCTTAATTCTACAACATTTTTTTAAAGAATTCAAGGCACTGAAACATTAATACAACTTTACAGGTATTGTGGGGCCCGAAATTTGAGGCCCCAGCCCATTCTGTGTTAAGGCCCAAGGCCCAGGCCGAGGAGCCTACTGCCGAGGACGCACAATGAAAGCGCCTTGAAGGCCCAAGAATGTAGCCGAGGACAACCTCCCGCCCAACGCCTCACGAAACACCTGAAGAAAAGGATAAACTCAGTACAAGAACAGTACAAATGAGAAAGCTGCCAACACTATAACGTGGAGCCCAGCACCTGACAAGCCTATACCCCATACCATGCTATCCAGCTTTTCCCAACCACTTTGACGTGAAGATTGATAGGATGAGTAACTGCCCCAAACAAGGAGAGACTGACGCGTAGGCAAAGAAGGGGAATTGAATACTAGTATAAAAGGGGAAAGAGAGCTAAGAAGAGCCCCCGGAAGAAGGATGGAAAAATAGAGAGAGAGAATGGTGAGAAGATACTGCTCCTCGGACTAATTCCGAGGAGACAGATCTTTCAAACCACATCCGCGCAAGGCTTAATCGTACAGATCAAATCCACCTTCGTATGGGCTTCCATGAAAATCCTGACTAAACCGTTGCCCAACGACCAAGATCCAGCCTTTCCAAACCTGCTCTCTACAAATTATATTGTTTGGGCCCATTACACTCGAGCCCAACATCATCTTTGGGTCGTTGAAAATCATGTCCCTACAATTGGCGTCGTCTGTGGGAAAGGTTTGCACGTTAGCGCAGGTGGCGGTGGAGTCAATTCTCTAGCAAGCAGAGGTTCGTGGGGTTTCCTCCATCTACGGCGACATGCAATTGTTGCCCCGGCCTAAACTTCTGCTAGGGGCTACGCCTTGCAGTGCCAATGGTGCGGGCGGCTCTAGGGGCTTATGGCCTCAAGCTAGTTCTCCCCGCCCTGATCGGGGGATTCACTTTCGAAAAATAGACAGATACAAAAAAAAAAAATAAATAATAACATAATACAAAAAAAATTGCAAGTTTTGGACAGAACCAAGGCCTTGCATGGTTCTCGGACTCGAGCCTATGGGGAAACCAAGTACGCAAAAAAAAAATTGCAAGTTTTGGACAAAACCAAGGCCTTGCATGGTCCTCGGACTCAAGCCTATGGGGAAACCAAGTACGCAAAACAAAATTACAAGTTTTGGACAGAACCAAGGCCTTGCATGGTCCTCGGACTCAAGCCTATGGGGAAACCAAGTTTGCAAGTTTTGGACAGAACCAAGGCCTTGCATGGTCCTCGGACTCAAGCCTATGGGGAAACCAAGTACTCAAAAGAAAAATTGCAAGTTTTGGACAGAACCAAGGCCTTACATGGTCCTCGGACTCGAGCCTATGGGGAAACCAAGTACGCAAAACAAAAATTGCAAGTTTTGGACAGAACCAAGGCCTTGCATGGTCCTCGGACTCAAGCCTATGGGGAAACCAAGTACGCAAAACAAAATTACAAGTTTTGGACAGAACCAAGGCCTTGCATGGTCCTCGGACTCAAGCCTATGAGGAAACCAAGTACTTAAAAGAAAAATTACAAATTTTGGACAGAACCAAGGCCTTGCATGGTCCTCGGACTCAAGCCTATGGGGAAACCAAGTACTTAAAAGAAAAATTACAAGTTTTGGACAGAACCAAGGCCTTGCATGGTCCTCGGACTCAAGCCTATGGGGAAACCAAGTACTTAAAAGAAAAATTACAAGTTTTGGACAAAACCTAGGCCTTGCATGGTCTTCGGACTCGAGTCTATGGGGAAACCAAGTACGCAAAATAAAAATTGCAAGTTTTGGACAGAACCAAGGCCTTGCATGGTCCTCGGACTCAAGCCTATGGGGAAACCAAGTACGCAAAACAAAATTACAAGTTTTGGACAGAACCAAGGCCTTGCATGGTCACTCAAGCCTATAGGGAAACAAGTACTTAAAAGAAAAATTACAAGTTTTGGACAGAACCAAGGCCTTGCATGGTCCTCGGACTCGAGCCTATGGGGAAACCAAGTACGCAAAACAAAAATTGCAAGTTTTGGACAGAACCAAGGCCTTGCATGGTCCTTGGACTCGAGCCTATGGGGAAACCAAGTACGCAAAACAAAATTACAAGTTTTGGACAGAACCAAGGCCTTGCATGGTCCTCGGACTCAAGCCTATGGGGAAACCAAGTACTCAAAAGAAAAATTGCAAGTTTTGAACAGAACCAAGGCCTTACATGGTCCTCGGACTCGAGCCTATGGGGAAACCAAGTACGCAAAACAAAATTGCAAGTTTTGGACAGAACCAAGGCCTTGCATGGTCCTCGGACTCAAGCCTATGGGGAAACCAAGTACGCAAAACAAAATTACAAGTTTTGGACAGAACCAAGGCCTTGCATGGTCCTCGGACTCAAGCCTATGGGGAAACCAAGTACTTAAAAGAAAAATTACAAGTTTTGGACAGAACCAAGGCCTTGCATGGTCCTCGGACTCAAGCCTATGGGGAAACTAAGTACGCAAAACAAAAATTACAAGTTTTGGACAGAACCAAGGTCTTGCATGGTCCTCGGACTCAAGCCTATGGGGAAACCAAGTACTTAAAAGAAAAATTACAAGTTTTGGACAGAACCAAGGCCTTGCATGGTCCTCGGACTCAAGCCTATGGGGAAACCAACTACTTAAAAGAAAAAATTACAAGTTTTGGACAGAACCAAGGCCTTACATGGTCCTCGGACTCAAGCCTATGGGGAAACCAAGTACTCAAGGGAACAAGTTTTGGACTGAATCAAGGCCTTGCATGGTCCTCGGACTCAAGCCTATGGGGAAACCAAGTATACAAACGAAAAATTACAAGTTTTGGACTGAACCAAGGCCTTGCATGGTCCTCGGACTCAAGCCTATGGGGAAACCAACTACTTAAAAGAAAAACTACACTACATGGACCTTACAATCTATCCGAGGAGAACTCCCCATTAACAGTTGGGTTAATCCCTAAAACTGCATGGATTCCCCAGTCTACTCTTGGATCCTCAGTACCAAAGGGATTGATGCAACATAGAGCAATATGTTACCAAAAACACAATCGAAGTCTCTCACTGCTCGGCTACCCTCTCGGACGAATTGTTTGGAGTTTATCGTTCTCGGACATTTGTCTTGCATGCATCGCACAGCGCTCGGCCGTTATCTCGGTTAGTTCTAATAGCTTAATTTATTGGAAATTACCATTGTTATACTTGATAATGTTAGTAAGTTCAAACTAGTAGGAATTTGTTTTAAGGATTTTTCCTACTCTAAATATCATTAAAGGAAAGTGTATATTTAATATTTATGCACAGAGTAGTTGTTGCAGAAAAGAAAAGTATTTGAGATTAAGCAAATTCATTTCTTATTAAGGCAAAAGAACAGTACAGTGTACAATGAAGGAGCTTAAATAAGCTCATATTAAAACTAACTACACAAGCGAAAAGTAAAAATACAAAGGAATGAAGGAAAAGCCGAAGAAGAGGTGCAGAGAAGAGCCGCGCTGCCACTTCAAAATTTCGTCTAGGGGATCCATTCCGCAATACTTTTACATGCCTTCAACCCAGGCAGTAAAAGAGCCCGGCTTGGGGCTAGCGCCGTAGAAGAAAAGGTGCAAAGAGCCCAACTTCAGGCTGATACCGTTGAAGAAAAGGTGTAGGGAGCCGAAAGTTGATGAGCCTCCACAAAATCACGCCTGTGAAAAAGCAGACGGCACTGAGGGAGGAGAACCTTTCTTCTGACACACCAAAAATCTGGTATGACCAGAACCTACTTCGGATTTTGACTGAAAGAGGTGGAGGTGTAGTTCCCACCATATCCAAGCGGGATGACACCTTAAATCTGTGCCTCCCCTGTCCCGACCATACCACCTTAAGTCTTGGAGGGGTCCGGTGCCTCTGTGGCGGATGAAGTTCCTTCACCCAAGCCTCAAACATATCACACTCAGGGAAATGACACTGGATGTGGGAACTGGTCATGGAGAAGGGGTTAAGATCTTCAAGAGAGCAGAAGGGTTTGTACGCCTGGAGAATACCCACCTATCCTACTTATATAAAGGGTGATGCCATTTAATTTGAGCAGATTCCCAAGGAATGCTACGGACAAGGCAGCTCTGGCACGATTTCCCAACACTATCTGCCACCACAAGATTTAAAGGTCCTCGTGAAGGCGCGCCTCGAATACCGAAACGTCAAAGGACGCTGCGCGGGTAAAGAGTAAAGCCAAGCCACTTAATTCGGCACATCTCCCACGCAAATGGCAGAACAGCAGCAGCAGCAAAGTACAGAACTTGAGCAAGTCACGAGGTAGGCTCAATCATCAAAACCCTCCTCCCCAACTAGGAAGCCAGGCAGCAGGATTTTGAGGGGCTATTGTGGGGCCCGAAATTTGAGGCCCCGGCCCATTCTGTGTTAAGGCCCAAGGCCCAGGCCGAGGAGCCTACTGCCGAGGACGCGCAATGAAAGCGCCTTGAAGGCCCAAGAATGTAGCCGAGGACAACCTCTCGCCCAATGCCTCACGAAACGCTTGAAGAAAAGGACAAACTCAGTACAAGAATAGTACAAATGAGAAAGCTGCCAACACCATAACGTGGAGCCCAGCACCTGACAAGCTCATACCCCATACCATGCTATCCAGCTTTTCCCAACCACTTTGACGTGAAGATTGATAGGACGAGTAACTGCCCCAAACAAGGAGAGACTGACGCGTAGGCAAAGAAAGGGAATTGAATACTAGTATAAAAGGGGAAAGAGAGCTAAGAAGAGCCCCCAGAAGAAGGATGGAAAAATAGAGAGAGAGAATGGTGAGAAGATACTGCTCCTCGGACTAATTCCGAGGAGACAGATCTTTCAAACCACATCCGCGCAAGGCTTAATCGTACAGATCAAATCCACCTTCGTATGGGCTTCCATGAAAATCCTGACTAAACCGTTGCCCAACGACCAAGATCCAGCCTTTCGAAACCTGCTCTCTACAAATCATATTGTTTGGGCCCATTACACTCGAGCCCAACATCATCCTTGGGTCGTTGAAAATCGTGTCCCTACAGGTATATTATTATATTCCTAACACTCCTACATTAATTTATTTTCTCAATTTATTTTAATTTCAACATTATATATTTAGATTATTTTATTATTATTATTTACTATAATTTGATTATTTTTGTTTTCTTTATTTGAATGATATGAAATATATATATATATATATATATATATATACACACATACATACATGTAGTTAATTGAGCTTATGAAGAAACATGATCATAATAATGAGTATCAAGGTGTTATTTAATCTTGCTCCTAAGTTGAAATCCTAACTCCACCACTAATATATATATATATATATATATATGTATGTATATATATAATAGTTATAGGTTTAAGTGTTACGTTATAAATTATAATCAAAACTTCATAGAGTTTTTGTGTTTTACGGGAAAACTATAAAGAATCATGTATATTTTTTCCTTTATTTTATTTCATTTTGTAAAAATAAATGTAGAGAGAAAAATATTGAAGGTATGTGTAAAAAAAGTTATCTTTCTTAACGTTTTTAAGAACACAACTAAATACTTGAAAATAAATTTTTTTTTTCAAAAATTATTATCACTAGAAAACATTTTATAGTGGGCAGAAAATATTTCTTCTAAAACAAACACAGCCTTATCCTTTTCTGTTTTAATAGCTATCATTGAAATTTGGAAAAGAGTGATGATGCAGGTATTTTTCTTGATGATAATGACGAAAGTAATTTGACCAATATTGAACAGGGTGATAGCATTTCTTTTGGGTTCTGTCACGACTTGATCCATATATATTTTTTATTGACATAAGTGATATATATTTTTTGAGAGGAAGATATAAGTGATAGAAATTAAATGTTAAGTGTTAATATTAAGAAAATTTACAAGGTTTTATTAACCATATAGTGAATTTCATACCCAACCTCATTTAGATTTGATTAACGGAATAAAAAATGAAATATTTCAATAACAATTACTCTCTGATATATATATATATATATATATGTATGTATTAAAATTAGAACTCATCTGATTTATCAAGAATATAAATTCAAATCCATGTCACAGCCAAATATGTTGACCAATAATATATATATATTGAGAATCTTGGCCAATAAAATATTGGCCAACTAATGTGGCCCTAATGCATCAACGTATCTAACACTTAAAACGTGAACGTGAAGGGAGAGAAAAGGAAATTGCAAGATCGTACGATGATACATTTACATAGCAACCAACCATCTGACATAGATGATAGAACACAGAGGAGAAAAATTGAAGATCATGTGCATGGACAGTGGGTCAAAGAAGAAAAAGAAAAAGAAGAAAAGAACAGAAATAGAAGACTTGATTTTTGTCCTGCTACTCCAAACACGCGCAATTGACTGGCAGAATTAGTTGAATGGCTCGAATTTTATCTGACGTGTTGTAGGGGAATCAATTGTATCAGTCTGATGACTTATATGAAAATTTGCGTATCCATGAATCATAATGGTAAGAAATTAACAATTTTGATAACAGGCCGACGCAACAACTTTGAGATCTTTAAAAGAAAATTTAAGGGTAAACTATGTAATTAGTCCTTATTTTATTCATTATATTTTAATTTGGTCCTTAATTTTTTAATTGTGTCAATTTAGTTCCTAATCTTTTAGTATTGTGTCAATTTAGTCCCTACTGTTATCTTTTGGATGAAAATTTATGACGTGTCTAATAGTCAATTAGCTTACGTTGATGAGACAATAAACTTAAATTTTATTTTGATCGTTTGTCATGTTAGCAATTTTCATCTAAGATATAATATTAGGGACTAAATTGACACGACATTAAAATGTTAAGAATCAAATTGATACAATTGAAAAGTTAGGAATTAAATTGAAATATAGTATAAAAGTTAAGGATCAAATATGGAATTTATCCATAATTTTGAATGAGACATTTTTATTTAATGAAAAAATATTTATAGGTAAATAAAACATAATTTATAATTAAAAATAATAATTTAATTAAAAATAAAATTTAAAATATAAAACAGGTTATTACAATTTTTTTAAAGCGTGTAAATCTGTACAAATAAAAATTAATTTAATATATGGTCCAATAATTACTATAATTATATTACAAATGAATGCAAATAAAAAAAAAAAATAAAATACAAATGAATAAGTGAGAAACTGTATTCAGATTAAAAAAGAAGTGAGAAACCGTGTTGTATAACTATGGGCTGCCCTGCACGGTTACGCACTGTGCTGCTGTGCGTCTGTGCAGCAGTGCAGATCAGCAGTCAGCAGATGTGAGATGTGTCCAGCCTGTACTCTACCATCCTAAGGCTAAATTTTAAAGCAAAAAACGTGTCAGAATAAGGTCCAATTAAGAGGGGCAGAAAAGTATTCCACCATTGCAATAAAACGTGTACCATGACGGGACTCCCATCAAACGCAGTGAAACAAACTAAAAAAGTATATAACTTAAGTTAAGTTAATTGAGATGTAAACGTATCTTAAAGTATTTAACTCCCATCTAAATTAAAAAAAAATTAATTTATTAATTTTAATTAAATAAAAAAATTAAAAACGGAATTAAAAATTAAAAACCACATAAATTGAGATATAAGTGTGTTTTAAACAAGAATATAAAACCAGATCTAAGAACACAAGCCCAAAAAAATTAAAAAAAAAACACACACACACACTTGGATCTGAAATGCAGGAGCACCAAATCCATGAATAAGAACAATGGGAAACCCTTCTCCTTGCACCACATAATGTAAAGCCCACAAAGTTTTCACGACCAAAAGATAACAGAAACATGAACATGATCGAAAAACAAAAAAATGGGTATGCAAAAAAAACAACCGTTCTAACAAAGAAGTCTCGGAGACAATAAATCAATCATCTAAACCGCATAACAAACAAAAAAAAAAAACACAAAACACACAACACAATCTCCCAAATCAAAACCCAGAAACCAAAAACGAATAAAAAGCACGTAGAAAAGTGATGTGAGGTCTCCGATCCAAAGATAATTCTCGTCCATCCAGTATTGGATGTCTCCGATCTAGAGAGTGCAGACCTCGTCGGCGCTAGTGGGTTGGTTCTTCTCAGTCTGATGAATCTGCAAAATGTGCTATTTGTTGTTTGGTGAAGAATAAGAAATTGAATCCAATTGATATAATCCCAAGTAGGTCTATGAAGATTTTGAGAGAGACACCCACATTGGCTATTGTGAGGTTTAAAGCTGGGAGTGTGGAGCCGGCTCATCAAAATATTTTTCCAAATAACATTAAATATCAAAAAATTTTGTTAGTTGTCACGTTGCAAAACAATGTTGGAAACTAGCATCTCAAGTATCTAAAACTCAAGTTTTTAAGTCTCGATTTGTAAGGGGTGGTGGATAAAAATCCACATGGAACTCGAGTTTTAAAGACTCAAGTTTCACCTTTTTCGTCTTCATCGTCAGATCGTTCTTCGTTCTGGGTTTCTTCATCTTCCTAGGTTTCTTCATCTATTGGGTTTCTTCATCTTCGTCAGATCATTTTTCCTTCTTCTCCTTCATTCTTCGATGGCAAATTTGAAGACCAGATCGTGCCTCTTCAAATCGTCTCTTTGTTCTTCCTCTTCAGATAGATCATGCCTTTTCAAATTGTCTCTTCGTTCTTCCTCTTCAGATCAGATCGTGCCTCTTCAGCCTCTTCAAATCGTTCTTCCTCTGTTCTTCTTCAGATTTGATGTTCTTCAAGTACAAAATCGAGTCTTTAAAACTCGAGATCTATGTGGCATCATATTGCCAACACACCAAGTGGGAATCGAGTTTTTAACACTCGAGTTTTAGATTGAAATCAAGTCTATGAAACTCGAGATGCTACTTCATAACTTTCTTTCAAACACATCTTAACTTACGATATACTTCCTCCTCACTGTTCTAGTTTGCACATTCCCACATCATACTTTTGGGCATGATTTGGTGGCGATGGAGGGGAAGAAGAGTGTGTGGAATTTGAGCAAAAAGGAGAGGTATGATTTGGGTGTTGGGGATTTTTTGTTTACTCCTGCTGGGGATGTGCATAGAGTGAAGTATTATGAGGATACTGAGTTTTTCATCAGGTGGGATGGGAAATGGGATATGTTCTTTGATGAGGATCTTGAGACTGCTAAGGTTGCTGTTTAATTTTGTGGATCTGATGTTTGATTTTGTCTGCTTATTTTCTAAGTTATTTGGGATTTTTGGTTTTTAGTTTTGAGTTCTTAGATCTGAGTTGATGTTCTTGTTCAAGATACTTTTAGATCTAAATTCAATTGAATTTTGATTTTTAATTCTGTTTTTATTTTTTTATTTAGTTAAAATTTAATTTTTTTTAATTTAGATGCTGATGTGGCATTTTTGAATGCCAAATAATATTTTTATTATTATTTTAATGGCCGCGTCAACTTTTAGCGTGTCAACAATGCACTCCATTTTTCATGTGTGCATTTTCTGTTTCTGATGTAATGGCAATAATAAAAACGAGACTCGTTTTTTAGGATAAAGAGTAAAAGTAGTGAAAATAAAAATTAGGGACCAAAATGGGAATTGCGTGAAAATATAAGAACAAAAATGTGGTTTTCGCCTTAAATAAATAGAAGAGTCATCATCTTCATTTTTGGAAAGGTAGAAAGGGGAAAAAGATTACCTCAAAGGTAAGAAGATAGATGGAGAGGTAGAGAGATGAGAGATTTTTCTTTTGTTTTTTAAATTTATAATCTCTATTTTAGCATATTTTAAGACAATTGTGTTGTATTATTAATGAATTTGTCTGGTATTAATTTTGATTTTAGCGTATTTCAAGAATGAGTTAATAAATTTGTCTCTTAAAATTTAATTTCTTAGTTGAAATTTGACTATTTTTGTTTTTTTTTTCCTTTTTAATCTTCTGCATTTTAGGATACAATGAGACATTTTTAATGCATTTTATTGACCAATAAAGGTGCTTAAATTATTTTTTTTAATCAAAATATATAGATAAATATGTTATATATATAATTTTTTTTACAAGTGGGGGCCTTTGGCGATCGAGATTAATGATGGAACTTGCCTTCCAAAAAAAAAGAAAAAAGACCAAGAGAAACTCAGGTAACCGATCTTTCTTCTTCTCTTTAGATCAAGTCCAAATCGGGGCTTAGAGACCAAAGTAGATCCTCTCCAAATCTGTAGATCTGATCCTTTGGTGCTTCTCTGTAGGTGTTCTCTCCTTCTTCGCTTTTCTTCATTGAAATCAACTCTTATTCACTCGAGATGTTATTTATCAAATATGTTTTTGTCATAAACTTTTAATGAAGGAACTTATTTGATGAGAATAAATTTTTATTTGCAAGAGTTTTTCTGTGGTGGATGTTTTCTTCTCCATATGAAAGAGTGGAGAGAGATAATACAATAAAAAGAGGGTAGTACCAATAAAGAGAAAATCTTTCACAACATATAAAAATCAATGAAAATAATATTTAAGAAAGGACAATTGTAATAAACGAACCAGTCTTACAAGTTATTTACTTCTACTTCATTTTCTCTACTACATTTTTTAAATCTTTCTTATTCTTAAAAAAAAAAATAATGATACATATCATTTTACCATTATTAATATGAAGGAATAGTGTGGGTTTGGATTTTTTAGATCTAGAGCATCCACAACAGATGTGCCAAATGCCAAATATTTGGCACACCAAACACAAAAACAGAGCTTTATCAGATGTGTTAAATGTGTCAAATTTTTGTAATATGCTACAGTACCATTGCATTTTTGACACGGTACGGACTTAAATGCCATTTGTACTTTATTATTTTTTTTATTCATCTTTCTCTCTCATCCCACTCTGAGCCACTCCATCTCCACTTCTTCGGATCCTGCTCTCTCTCCTCCCTCTCTGTCTAATCGCCCTCTCTCTAGTGAAGGATGGGTTTCGATGTGGATATATTTTGGCGTGGGCTCCGACATGGGTTAGGTGACGGCGTGGGCCGTAGGTATGGTGGCGTGGTGGGTCGCGGTGAGCTAGGTCTTGTCGAGGTGGGTCGCGGCGAGGTGGGTTGTGGCGAGGTGGGTCACAGACTCACGGCAGAGGTGAGTGGGTTTTGATGGGTGGGTTCAAATGGGGTTTGGGGTGGTTTCCTTCACCATTTTTTTCCCCTCTCTGTTTGATCTCTCTAGTTGTGTTTGATGTGGGTTTTGCTTTTGGGTTTGTTTGGTTTGTTGTGCCGATCTCTCTGGTTGTGTGTGTGTGTGTTTGTGTTTTTTTTTTTTTTTAAGGTGGCATTGGTGGATGTGGGTTTGTGCCGGTGGTAGCTGGTCAGTGTTGTTGTTGCGACAGTGGTGGATGTGCCGTTGTTGTTGATGATGTTGTTGATGGTGATGAAAGGGAGAAGATAATATATTATTTTAATGTGTAGTAAATATTATTTTAATGTATAGAATTGAATGATAGAATATCTGATAAATGAGATATTGTAAAATGGTGTGGTAAAATAATAAAGAAGGCTTTTGGTATGTCAAAATGACATTTCTTTTGCAACATCTGCTACGGATGCTCTGTTATTAGAATTTTTTGTTATACATTCCACAAAGTTGGAAATGGGAAGAATGGAGGAATAGATGAAAGAAGTTTTTTTACATGAAGTTGTAATTTTCTTTTAGAAGCACATGAAGTTGTAATTGTTTCTGTACTTCTGTGGATTTAAAAAAAAAAAAAAAAAAAACTTGACGTGTGTAGTTTCTTATTTTATTGTTAATTAGGAAGTTTTTTTGTGTGCTTTTTATATATTTTTTTAATTTTTAATTTACTATTTTAATCTCATAGAATAATGATAAGTTAATTAAATTAGGGGTATTTTTTACGGTGAAAAAAAATAATTAACTTTTTGAATCTTCTTAATATACAAAAAAAAAGAAAAGAAGAAGATATATATATAAATATATATATATGTATATTATTTATTTATTTATATTGTTTTTGATAAGCTTATAGATTTTTCTCCAATTTCATTTTATTCCCTTAGCAAGGTTTTAAAAATCGAATCAAACAAAGAATATAAGAAACAAGAAGATGGTTTCTCACTTTTTTAGTCTATTGGATTTAATCAGCGGTCAATTTCGTGATGTAATAAGAAATTTTAATTTATAATTATTTAAACTATGAATTAATAATAATTAACAATTGAAACTGAAAATTTTCAAAAAATAAAGATTTCTCTTGTGAATTGTCTCCTCTTTTTAAATAAATAAAAGTAACAAAACATAATTAGTCAATTTTTTAATCCATAGCTCTAATAATCCCACCCACCACTATGCGGAATACAACCATTATGATGGCGAGTCCAATAAAAAAAAACTCAACAACTAAGTCAAGGTACAAATTTTCACTTGAAAGGATTGACAAATCAATTTTTTTTGACAAGTGCAAATCAATATAAGAAAGGCAAGCCAAAAAGGCAAAAACCTCCTACCGATACATTTTACATAAGATTAAGATCGAAAATGAAGAAATAAGAAGATAAAACTAACCCTCTCTTGAAAGATGGTACAAAATAAATTCCACTCAAATTAATTTACAAAATCAAAAACCAACTCACATTTCAGTGGAAATAAAAATAAATAAAAATAAAAGTGGTCAAGGCCAAAATAACCCACAATTAAAGTAAACTAGCTGAAAAAAAATTATTATTAATTTTCTCAAATATTTCAATAAGTTTACTACGAATCTTGTAACTTAATTGGTTGATACTTCAATTTCCAATAAAAATATTCATGATTCAGATCCCCCCAACTATTGATGTATAAGAAAACATTTTGAATAAATTTTCTTGTAAAAAATTGTAATCTTTAGTTATTTTATAGACAAAATAGAAAACACACTATATATATGTGTGTGTGTGTGTGTGTGTGTGTGTGTGTGTTCACAAATTGCAAATTGCATGATATAGTGTTTAATATAGATAAGCATGTTTCATGCCTAATAAAAAATGCATATATCCTTCAATTTATTATTTATTATTTATTTTTTAATTATTTTTTTTACCTTCTTGATTGTGTGTTACTAAGTTTTTTCCCCACTCTATTGGACATTGCTTCAATTATTGCATGATATGGTGTTTCATTTGTTTCTCACATAAATTTTTTTTGTTTTCATACAAATCTTAGAAAAATTATATTAAAATTTCATTATGCTATAACAAAAAAATATATTTATTCTATTACACACACACACACATATACATATATTACATATGATTGAAAAGCGTTGGGAAATTTAAAAGACTAAGATTTATTTTAGTGAATTCACGAATATTTAATTTTTTGTGTCTTATGTGTCAATTGTTGTCAAAGAAACTAAACATGAGTAAGAATGTCATATTCTAAATTTATTATTATTATTATTCCAACTAAAAATTATCTCTTATATAGAGTTTATAAAAATAATCATATAAATTTATTTGATATAAATAATTAATGCACAATTATAAATAATTAATATATGCATTTACTTTGTTGTTTGATTTAATGAATTAATACTTTAATATAAATGCAAACTTTTTTAATTTAGAACCCTAAATAAAAAGAACTTCAAGAAATGCGCTATATGGCACAATCTCAAACTCTCTAATATGCTTTTATATATACTAATATTATGTCTGTGCAATGCATGGCTTAATTAAAAGTTATATATGTTAAAACTATATTAATAATTTGTGAGTCACACGATAGCGCCGTTTGGATCCACGTTTGTCCACGTCTGGTGTTTGCGTTTTGCTCCTTTCTTTCTTTTTTTCTTTTATTTTATTTTTTTTCCACACGTTCAGCTTTTAGAGACAAATTTTAATGTTCACGCACTGTTCATGTACTGTTCACACATTTAAAAATATTAAAAATGGGTCCCACGGTACTATTCACACATCTAAAAATTATTTTGCTACAGTGTTTTTAGTTTTCAGTTTTCAGTTTCAGCAAAAATAAGTTGTATCCTAACGGACCCGATAAAAACAAATTAATTTTGCAACATGTATACATACATATATTGAGTCACTTTGTGCATACATAGTGTGTAGTATATAAATTTTACATATTAAAACATAAAATTATGATATATAATCAAAATATTTAATTTATTTTAAATTACTTGAAACATTTAATAGAATTTGAGGTGAATGAAATATTAAAATTTGAGATTAAATCACATCATTATGATTTGTAGGGACTGGATTTGAGCACTATTCCTGAGGAATAAGTGAATTTAAGCCCAGCAAGCCCAATACAATAAATTTGTAGAGAGTGGATAGAAGAACTGGGCTTTAATGAGTGTAACAACGGTTGGAGAAGATTTAAAGAATGAACAAGTAAAACAAATATGGACTTGAGCTAGCAATTCAGTCCTCGGCACTAGTTCGAGAAGTTTCAACTTATTATTTCTTGAGTGACAGTGGTAATGGTTACAAAGTTAGTTCAAATTGCTACAGTGTGTCTTCTGGTAAAATCTCCGATCCCTTTTCTCAGGGCTCCTTCTTCCTTATATACTACTTTCTTTCTTTATCGTCACAGTACACGTGCAGGTCGGATCTGATGTTGTCGGTCTTTGTCACATCAACCTCCTACCAATGCTCTTAGGTAGTAGCTGTGAGTCTGAAAAGTCATTGCTCAGGTATCATTTTCACATTAATGCGGCCAGAGTGTTAGTTATGGAGCATTTAATGTGGAGGCATCAGCTTTTCCTGGAATTGCTCTACCAACATGCTCCAACGTGCTTACTTGTTGTACCTATCTTTTTCCTTGGAGTGCTTTGGAAGATTGTCTTTATCGATAAATCACTTTTCTTCTACCTTGGCTTCTGTTAGCCGAGGACAGAGTTGTCCTCAGCACGGGTTTCTAGGTCGCCATGATTACCATTGTCTTCTTCACACAAGATTCTAGACCTTGGCATGGGCCTCAGGCCCAGTACGAAAGGTGGGTGTATGTCATTGGGCTTTATGACCCCACATGATTACTTTTATATATATTCATAAAAATTATATATTCAAAACAATAGTGAGAAACCTATCAAAGTTTGATAGAATTATTTTAATTAAATAAATAACATATTTCTATCATTCTTATCTCTTCTTCCATATTGGAAAGTTGCATAGCAAGTACTTTTCTCTCTCTATGTCTCCCTCTGTTTTTATGCCTTGCATTTGATTCTTTGGCATATTTGTATGCTTATTTAGACTTGCATATTTGCAAGTTCTGTTGTGTCTCCAACTTGCATGTCCAACATGTATCTGAAATATTAATTTTCCATTTATATCAATTAATATTTATATACATTCAAAGTTAACCAATAGTAAATACATATTCAAAGTTAACCAATGGTAAATGTTATCATTCTAACATAAATCTTAATATTAACAACAAATAAATTTTTTTTTTCTAAACTATTCTTTTTCAATCTTTATAAATGTCAAAATTAACCAAATGCAATGACTCAATCTTTTTCTCTTTCTCATCAAGGTTGAATTCGGATTCTTCAAAACTATATTGAAATACAACATATTAAAATAGTACAAAAAGAGAACTTGTAGCATTCATTGTAGGCATCCTTAAAGTATTGTTTAGCTACAAAAAGTACAGTCTCCTTATCATATTTGAGAATTAATAATAATAGGGGAAAATAAAAACAAAGCGGCAAACAATGTATTTTTTTAGTAAGAAGTTTATTCTAGGAAAAAAAACACAAAAAAAAAAAAACAATATAAGCTAAGAGAAAGGGTATTACTGGAAGGATATTTTGGTTGAGAGCCTGAGACTGAAATTGATAAAGACTGCACTAATAATAGAGAAAAATGTACCACATCCATAATCCATTAGCACAAAAAATGTGACATAACAATAAAAACGTACCACATCTAGGATTCAATCTCCATCTACACTAAAAACTCATCGGTGTCTTGATTCGATAATAAATAGCACAATTATCATAAACGGACTCCATAGGTTAAAACTCTATCAAAAAACCCAAAAATTAAACAAATTCTAGAAAATTATAAGGAGGGATCACATATTGATGTGGGAGTAGGGGTTGTGAAACCTTGAATAAAAATTTCTCAAGGATAAACGATGCTATCTTGATTACATGACTTTTTGATTAGTTGGTATGATATCATTGATATGTCCACCTGCTAGTGCAAGCATAAACTTAATACAAACATCCTCTTCATTATAGTTTTATTCTAAGGAAAACAAATTATGCAAGTTCATGTGCTACTTGATTGTTTTCTCTTATGGTACTCTATTACTCCTTGCTCTTGGGCGAATAGAAATATATAATATAATTTTTTTTCTCGATTGGTTTTACCATTAAGAGATAGTAGAGTTTCAAGTTAAACTCTGATATAAAATCTCATAAAGTTATTAGATATACTTGAAGATAAATATGAAAATAAAAATTTGATGATAATTTATACACGAAAAAGCAAAAGGCCAAACTGATTGCTGAATATAAAAATTGATAAGAACCTTGAATTGTTTAGTTGGTTTCTAATATATACATTAAACCAATAACTGAGCACCCTTTATGAATTTATTTGTTGGTAAAGAAATCAATAAGGACTTATTCATATAATTAACTTCACTTCAATTGCAATTTTTTTATTAAATTAGAAATTGTAGTAAGAACTAATAAATAGTTGTTTTTATCTAAAAAATTATTGCAAAATTTGGTTTATAATCAAGTTAGGATTCTTGGTTGTAGTTTAGTTTTTGCTATTCAAACTGATTAGGTCTCTTAGGTACAATAGTTGTATGCCACCAAATAACTAAATTTAATTTTTTAAAACAGAAATTTAATAAATTTCCAACAATTTGGTTTATAATCAAGTTAGGAATCTTGATTGTAATTTAGTTTTTGCTATTCAAACTAATTAGGTCTCTTAGGTACAATAGTTGTATGCCACCAAATAACTAAATTTAATTTTTTTAAACAGAAACTTAATAAAATTTCTGTAATTTGATGAAACCACTTGATGCAACCACAACGTCTAAGTCTAACTTTTATTATATAGTATATGATATTGAACATAAAATTGAGATCATAAACCCTCCCATTGATATATTTTACATAAGATTAAGATCGAAAATGAAGAAATAAGAAGATAAAACTAACCCTCTCTTGGAAGAAGGTACAAAATAAATTCCACTAAAATTAATTTACAAAATCAAAACCCATCTCACATTTCACCAGGAATAAAAATAAAAATAAAAATTAAAGTGGGCAAGGCCAAAATAACCCACAATTAAAGTAAATAAGAAAATGCATAAAAAGAGTAATTCCTTCAAATCCAATGACCAAAACCTCCCAATGCAGTGACGGTAAGCATCAATTGGATGTAAGAAATCTAAAGCAGTGGAAGGAAATAATAATAATAGAAATAATACCTACAGATATGTTGTTCAAATGATTTGTAAATAAAATCTCACTGCAAAAGAATGAGTTGTGAAAGAAACTACTCTACACCTTAAACCGAGAATGTATATTTTTAAAGGTTAGAATACTCCTGCCATCAAAAAGTTTAATTAAGAGTTACTTTATAGTGTTTATTCACTAAATGACATCTCAAGTGATGTTAACATACTCCTAGAAAGTGTTCTTTATCTATCACTTTAAAATAAATCCAAGTATATTGTAATTAATCAATTAGAAATTGTGTGCGGGAGACAATAAGCCTCCTTACATTCTCTCACTTAGCCCACATGGCATTTAAATATCTTGAAGAGTGATGGTCATTGTAATATACTTAGGATATTACTTTTATTGTCTAGTTGTGAAATTCTCCTACTCTAATAAACTATCCAATACAGAAAACATAGCGGTAAAACTCTTAATTAAAATTACTATTCCATGTATTACAATTTATGGTACTATGTGAGTACTTTATAAGCTATTAATTCTTAATAAATGGACTACCTATTAATCATTCGAGTCTCCTTTCATATATCCACCATGAAGAAAACTCTCGTTATATTTATACAACAAATATTTTGCCTTATTCTCTAAAAATAACCAAATAAGTGTCTAAATATAAAAGGAGATGTTAAGTCCACAACATTTTCATAACAAATTTTAAGTAACAGATTGTTACAAGTTATTATTGACAGATTACAAAGAAATTTCAGTGGTATGTTTAAATTAAAACCAATAACAACTTATCACTTATGATTTGTTATGAAAATATTGTGAAACACAACACTTCTCAAATAGAAAACAAATAAAGAGAAATTAAACATCAAATAAGCTAACAAGCCCCACGTGTTCAACGTGATTTATATTGTTTGGCCAACAAACCTTTAGTTATGGCCTTATGGGATCAATAATCAATAGCTCTATGGTAAATATGCTTTTTAGACACCTTTTGTTTCTTTAACATTCTCTCTAACAATAGTGTACTTTATGTGAATATGCTTACTTTTGGCTTCCACTTTTATTATTCTTAGAGAAGAAAAATGCAATCAAATTGTCACAGAAAAATTTGAAAGGTCTTGATATAGAATTGAAAATCTTGAGATTTGTGATAAAAAAAATTTTAAACATAAATAATGCATGTGTTGTAGCTTCATAGTATTCAATATCTAAATTTTTGAGACCTGTGATACAATTGCTTAACTATAATGCGTGTGTAGCAGATCCATAGTATTCAATAGCCTCCATGGTAGATTAAGCAACAATTGTGTTTAGTAATTCTTTAAGATATATCACCTCCAAAAAATAAAATATAAATTATATGCTGTAGTAAGACTTTCTTGTGTCTACACACCCGGTAAAATTGGAATTTGGGTAACCAATCACCTCCAACTGATTAATATGCATGTAAGTCAACCTGTAATCATTGGTTCCTTGTAAGTATCTCAACCTTTTTCGCAACTTTCCAACGATCCAAACCGGGGTTGCTTTGATACCAACCTAATGAGATGCTTAGTGTTGAAGTAGACTTTCTTTTGTGCATACTTCCACTACTTTAGGGCAAAGCAAAATGAAAATACAATTGTTTATCTTCTTCCTCAAAACCTTTAATGATATAAACAAATGTTTTATCTTACATAGTCCAACACTAACTACAGTTAGTCCTCTACGTAATTGAACAAAAATTCAACATAAATGAAAATAGACATTTAAACTCCTATCGTCTAATCATACATGTTAAATGTTTCCCTCCAAAATACAATGTGAGAACCGGTTTACCTTCAATAGTTAGTTCCACAAGCGACCACTACCATGACCCCTCCCACGATCTCGAAAACCCCCATGACCTGGTTGGTTGATATTCATTGAAACAGTCAGTTTTAGTAATCAAATTCACGCACTCATACATGTAAACACCATGACAAGCATGCACGTGTGTATGTGCACGCGTCTAAGAATATTCAAGCTAGCCAACTAACCTGACGGGGGAGGAGGCGCACCACGCCCCATTGCAGCCAAATCAGGACTGACCTTCTGTCCAGCTTCCTCAAGTATGCTGATGAGTTCCTTTGCAAATCTAGCATTTGCGGCAGTGAAGAAAGTGTGCAGTTCTTTTTGCCCCGGACCTTCCTGTTCGACCAATACGGTGAACATAGTCCACAAGGGATCCAGGGAAGTCATAATTTATCACATATTTCACATCCTTCACATCTGGCACGAAACAAAAGAGCATTATAAGTTATAAGAAATGCATTAGGCCAATGATCTCTCACATCGGAAGCTTATTTAGATCAGAGAATCTATGATCTCAACACATTTCTGCATTTATGCTAGTGTGTTGTTGTAGCAAATAAACACAAAATGTCAGATGAAAACCCCCAAAAACCATATTCTGGCAACAATTATGCACAGAGGGGAAACGTTCAAGGGCAATATCCAATATCCAATATCCATAGACATGAAAACAAGCGGCTCAAACAAACATACAAGTAGGATCCATGTGACAAATAACACCATAAAGCCCATCCAATAAAATTAAAAGAAGACTTAAATTAGGGACAAGAAGAAGATCAGATAATAATTTCCTTCCAAAATGAGATGTTGATGATGAGTGCTATTAGTAAATCGTTTACCTACACAATTTCCTGTACTAAAATAGAATTTCTATCAACTCTTTGAACAAGCTTTAAGAGTTTTATCTCCATACCTAAACCACGAGCTGCAACATCCGTAGCAGTCATTATAGGATTCTTGCCAGCTTTAAACTCTGAGAGGACCCAATCCCTCTCTGCTTGACTTTTATCTCCATGAATTGAAAGAGCTGGCCAGCCATCCATGTGAAGCTGCCAGGTAATCTGATCACATCCTTTCTTGGTATCCATGAAGATCAATATTCGGCTGCCATCCATGATATCCTCCAGCAATTTAACCAATCTGGAAAATCAAACCTATCAGTAAAATGACCACATCAAATCTCATATGATGAGATCTTGAAGAAATTAGAATATACAAGAACAAAATAGAAATGGGGCCTACTTGTTATATTTCTGGTTTTCAGAAACAATGTCAACGTGCTGGCGTATAGCATGGTTAGCTTTCAAATCTTGAGATCCTATTATCACCTATGCAAAGTCCAAGATAAGAGCCAATCACATAACATAATCGCACATTACAAACAGATACACATACCACAAAAGCAGGAACTTTCAAAAAGGGCATATGCCCTCCAGAACTCTGGCAATTACAAACCAAGCCATTAAACCGGGGAAATTACCCTCAGTTTCAAGAAAAAGGAAAGAGGGGGGAGGAGTAGGGGAAAATTCAGAAAAAACAAGCTGCCTCAAAACGAGTAAAATGACATGAGTAAAATGGCAACTACACACATCAAAAGTATAAAATAAAAACGAAACACAGAAAAGAATATATTCTAACAGAAGAAATCCCACAACTGCGGTAGGCAGTAGCAAGATTAAGTTAGAACACCTTACTTTGTACAGGTTGTAAAGAAACTGTCTAGCAAGTTGTTCAACCTCTTTAGGCCAGGTAGCACTCCAGTACAAAGTTTGACGATCTGGGCTAATCTGCATTGAACAAAACATTAGGAGGGAAGTAAAGGGCCCCATCGCATTGCCATCAGTGAAACTTAACAGTGGATTAGCTGGCATCTTCAAAATACCACATTTGTACTACTTGCAACTGGGCATAAACATTACGAAGTGATCATTAAAGCAATCAGTATTCCAGGACCAGGGTCAATCCTAGAATGAAGCATTTATTAAATCTAAACAATTATAAAATTAAATAAAATTAAAAAAAAAAAAACCCATGGACATTATTTTATTGGCCTCAACCAAGTATCCCATAATTGTTTGTTAAAAACAAGTCCAATCACTAGTTGGACTCAAGTCAAAGCACAAATTTTAACAAAAAAAAACCTAATTTAAACTCACATATCTAAAAATCGTACAAAATCAATATGATTCATACAATACATATATATGTATCATCAGATTCATAAGCATGGTCGATACACACCTATAATACCTACCATTCATATTATACGTATTGCACAATACTAACAAGTATGTGCATGTATATAATTAAATGTTGGTAACTTTAGTCTTTAAAGCCAATAGCTTTTCAAGTAAACAAGAGTATATGGCTAATATTATGAATAGGCAACAAAATTAAGCAAAATACTGGAGGGTAAGCAATGTTTAGAGATTTCCCCTTGTTAGTGAAAATTTGAAAATTCAACCAATGACTTACACTCTCTTAGGTAGGTTTCAGTAATAAAAATATTGGATTTTGAATATGTTTGATGGCTGTTAGGTGTTAAAACAGTGGGTTGAACAAGAAATAAGATAAACACTACACAACCACATAGTAGGCAACCATACCTACACTGTCTGAAACAATCACAAGGCAATCACACCCTCAACACTCCTTAAACCTTAAAAGAAGCTTCTGGAATTTTATTAGAATCAATCTCACTAGGACTCCTAAAAAAACACTTGACTACTAATAAGGGAAATTGCTAAATCCAAAATCCTTTCCTAAAACACTAGGACTCCTAAAAAAACACTTGACTACTAATAACTACAAAAGGTACTTCAGAACTTCTAAACCAAATACAAAAATAACTCAAAACACAAAATAAGACTCCCAGGCCTTTGGTAGAGACAAGAACAGCCATTCTAGGAAAAATGGAATTTAATAGATTGCCCTTATTCTACACCAACAAGCAAGCCATAGTCCCAAATTATTTGGGATTGGCTATGGATTCTCAACAAATTAGTCAAAGTAGGCCACATGTATTCTTTTATGAGATTTATTCCAGTAAAAATTAATTAAAACTAAACCAGTAGCTTTCTATCCTAAAGAAACTTAATACTAAAACTCAATAATAATTAAAGTAGCCTATGGAGTGTTCCAAGAAGGCCCCACATCAAAACGAGACCACAAATCTATCTTTTTTTGTTTAATCTCGCTTTTCCTCAATCTCTTTATTGTCTACATCATATCTTCCCTTTGGTAGGGAAGTAAGCAAGAGGCTTCAATAATGATATGGCCTTCGAAAACTCCAAAAAAAATAAAATAAAATAATACAAAAAATAATCTAATAAGTTCTTGTCACAAACTTAAGTTCTATTGGACAAGACCTGCAATTAAGTACTAGAAGTCAAATTGGGATTCTAAACCAACAATTAGAACTTCCACACTGTTCAAGAACTCAGTTCAGCCAAGCTATTTCAGATCAGACATCTGCTAATCTGCCCTTCTTTTCTAACAGATCTAATCCATAATTGAAAGCAGGAGACAGAAAGGCATGAGGAAGAGGAAATATGAGAGCTAGGGGAAACAATCATCTGTCAGAAATTATTTTTGTAACAGAGATAAAAGTACAGTAATGATCATGACATAAGTTTCAAACAGCAAGGCACAATTCAAACCTGAGAAACAAGCTTTCGAATCTGAGGCTCAAAACCCATATCTAACACCCGATCTGCCTCATTCAACACAAGATATGTAACCCTTCGCAAGTTTGTATGATGTGAATCCAACATATCAATCAACCTCCCAGGTGTTGCAATTACAATTTCAACGCCTGGTCCAGAAAAGGAATAAATTTGACATTAACAAAATCAAAAAGAGTAAGCAACTATATAAACCTACACATGAAAGTAAGAAAAAAATAGCTAAGTCAACTACCTATCACAGGAGAGACAGTTCTTGAAAATCAAAATACAGCAAGAAATGAAAAGTTGTCTAAAACTCAATCGACAACCTACCTTTCTGAAGATCACGAATTTGAGGTCCCTTTGGAACCCCACCATATGTGCATGTATTTTTAATTTTTGATGATGCACCAAATTTAGTACATTCGTTTTGTATTTGAACAGCAAGTTCACGGGTTGGAGCTAATACCAAAACAATTGGGCCATCTCCAGAGATTGAAAAAAATATAAACAGAGGCATATATATCAAGATCATATTAACAATACACCCTTACAAAGAATTGGCTGGGCATTAACATGGACAATGGTAGGCAAGTGTCTTCCCTGACCCTGTTTCAGCGATACCAATTAGATCACGGCCCCTTAGAGCCATTGGCCATCCTTGAGCTTGAATAGGGGTAGGTTCGACAAAGCCAGCTTTTGTAATCTCTTCAATAACATAATCTGTTGTCAAGTAGGTGTAAACATTGTCTCACCAATGTCAAAAAAAGAAAAAATAACTTGCGAGTTGAGGATAAGTCAATGACCCACTACTAGATATGCAGGATTTTCAATACAGTTCAGATATTACATTGTCAATTAAAATCATTAGAATTCCAACCCCCCAGTGGTAAAAATCTCTAAGAGTATGAAAGAAGATTTCTAAAATTTATAAACCTTGAGAACTATTGCGAAATCATTTTAAAGAAATGAATTTACACATATATTCTTTGCATAAATCATACAAATCAAAAATCTTCAACATCAGATAAAGAAATAAGGCAGTGGATAGGTGTGAATCATAATTTATAACAAGAATTAACATATTACTCAGGCACAGTATGGTGCCAACACCGCTCCTTCCAGGTTGTAATGAATGTCTTTATAGAGTAATTACTAATTAGCAATTGCAAGATCAGCTTCATTAAAATTGTTAGGCTCCTCAATTTCCTTGGCATTATCAACTGTATCAACATCTAGTTCCACCTTTTTAGACACAGTGCAGAGTAGATCTTCAGGTTTTCTTTTCTTTTTTGATGATCCACTATAACTCTCATTCTGCCTTTGGGCCGCCACTAGCAGTAGCAGAGTGGCTTTGGACAGCTACTGACCCGCGCGGACAGAACTGGCAACATTTCGTGAAGCCAGAAAGGTACCTATACTATACACAACAGTGGAAGAAAGAGAGTGAATTTTGTGACTGTGTTTGTAAGGCGGCAAGTCACAAGTGAAGTGACAAACAATTTATACGCCCAGCTCATACAAAAATTTATCCTCATCGTTAGAGCAAAAGTCTTCCCATAGTTAAAAGTTTTTTTTTTTTTTTTTTTTTGAGAAGCTTCCCATAGCTAAAAGTTGTACGTGTAATTTTGACTAAAATTTTGTCATAGTTATAGTTTTATTCTTCATTTAGTTTTTTTTTTTTTCAAAAATAATTTTAAACATTTTATTTATACAATGATGCTCTATGTTTGGTGGACAGAAACCAACATGGATAAATATTGAATACAAATTCTCTATACCACTTTATGTTCTACCAATTATTACTTTCTATGTGTATGATTGCTTTTTATTTTAAACTTCTATTATTTTATATAAAAAACAAAAGTGAAATCAAAATATAACAAATAGTGATTAGTAAAATATAGAGTGGTATACAAAAAATGGTGTAGAAAATTTGTATTCATAAATATTTACTTTTCACAAAATTTGTGTACTCACCGTGGCATAAGAAATTTTAAAATTAATAAACATCAAAGTTAATATTTAATATTTTTATAGAAATAAAAAAAGGATAATAAAATAAATGCTTTTCACGAACAAATATTAATAGCATAAATTAGTAACTATTACACAAAAAGAAAATATTTAGGTTGAATTTTATAAGAGATATTGAAAAAAAAAAAATTTTAAAACTAATTCTAATTCTAATTTTTCTTAAAATACATATGTGAAAACTCAAAATTTTAAAAATTTTCTTTTGAAAGATTTTTTTTTTTTTTAGTTATTGAAAGAGAGTAAAAAAATAAACTAATTTTTTTTTTCTTTTTTCTTCTCTCTTTTTTTTTTTTTTTTAATTAAATCATGTAAGATTAAATTAAATCATGTAAGATTAAATTAATTAGTTTAGAGCTAATTCTCTTGACTCTCGTGGGTTAAAGCAACCCAATATTAAAAAAAATCTAATTAAATTAAAAATTATTTAATTTGATTTTTAATTATTAATATTCATTAATTAAATATGCATAGGGATAATGAATGGCTTTGCATCTCTTGAACAAAAAAAAAAACCTCTGATATTAATATTACATCATTTTAGTATTTTACTTTAAGCTAGGATTCAAAAGGCTTTTAGATCTCGTCGATGTGAGTGGTACAGTGCAAGAGCTGGTTTGAAGGAAGATAGTAAATTAATCCCAACGGCTTTTAGATCTCGTCGATGTGAGTGGTACAGTGCAAGAGCTGGTTTGAAAGAGGATAGTAAATTAATCCCAGTCCAGCCCACCAACATAAACTTAATAGTAGTAACTATCTATTGTGGGCTTAGCTGGGCCATTTGATAAAGGTAATTGTCAGCAATTGTATCCTAAGGTCATTGAAAACAATGAAGCAGAGAGCTATTTGTTATTATCATTTTCAGTTGTTATCTTTTAGTTGAGGGCTGATGGCTTAGCCATCAATCTGAGTGATTTGGGCTAAGTTGTGACCCTACCCTCTATGAATATGATCCCCTTGAGTCCTCACCTAAAACAAAATATCAGATGATGCAATATTTGTTACATGAAAAACAGAAAGGAGTCATCTGCTCTTCAATTAGCAGAGTAGATGTATCCAGTTGCGACTTGGTGCAATCTTTTACTGACTAATATCAACATTATCCTTTGCATTGAACAAAAATGATTTAAAGAACTTCGAAGAGATTTGACATAAGGATAAACTAAACTTCATGTAAAAAGAAAGAAAATATTTATGTTAGTAATCTCTAAATTTGAGAACAAGTGTTAAATAATTAGATACTAGGGATATGTTTCGCTCAGATAAACTGTTTGAGAATGGCTTTCTCTTCATCAATGCGCTTCTTTTCTTCAGGATCTTTTGGTTTGATCTTCCTTTTCTCTTCCAACATCCACTTAAAAAGTTCGCGCTGCTGATCCTCTAGAATTGGCTCCCGCAACTTCACAGGTTTTGTGATGGATGGTGAGTGTAAGGTTTTTTCAGCAATAGGAGCAGTTTTAGCAGCGGAGATTGAAACTGGAGTTGCACCTTCTTCTATGTGCTCATCTTTCTTCTTTGTTCACACAAAGAGGTAGGCTACAAAAGTTCACAGAAACTCTTAACTTCTTAAGGAGCATATTTAGAGCCCTAGAGACAACTTTGTGATAGGCTTCAAGACAGTGTTAACAGAAGCTTAAACTAACAACTTATCTAGATTAAAAAATAAAAGACTAACAACTTATATAGAAAAATTACACACAAACAGAGGGGGGAAAGACCAAGTTTGACCACAAACCTAGATATAAATACCTCTCAAACTATATAGGACCATAACATATAAAGAATATATTCCCTTTATGAGACCGCTCAGTCTACTTCGATGTCAATGTGACGAAACCAGTTTACCACCCCTGAAGCCTTCTTTTATACTCCACTTTTTCTTTCTCAAACCTGACTGAGACAAACAAGTCATTAAAAATGATCACCAGATGTAGGACCTATATATTAAAAAGATCATACCCAGTGCACAAAGATTGCATTTTTGTGGGGTTGGAGAGTGGTGATTGGTAGGCATCCTTACCCCTACTTATAAAGTCATTAATATTTGTTCAACAATTAGTTAAGTAGGTAAGTGAGTTTGAGCAAATAGTACATGTTGCTACTCACCTATAACTTTATAAGTTCCTAATGAGCCAGTTGAATGAATCCATCCAACTAACTGTTACAGTATGCAAGATACTATGTAGTATGCACACCCTAAGGAATTAATATAACTTTGTCTATCCAACATATTGCTCATCATCGACATGGATAAAGCCAAAAATTACTGGTATATGATTTTAATCATATCAAGTAGTAGAGCTTTAGATGACCAGTTAAAAATTATGCAAGAATTGCATTCTGTGTCTTTTTCTCCCACCTATTGTAATGATTATTCTTAGAATGATAGACAAACAAGTCTTTTACTTGATCATGGGCTGTTTTCCATGATAAATAGCCAAAACCATTACTCTGATTAGGAAACCATATGGCTGTACTAATACAATGAAGAATGCCATGAGCCATTGCAGTTACTCCCATTTTAACAGAACAAGAAGAAGTTCCATCAACAACAAACTCCAGGATTTCCAAAATGAAGAAATATGCATCCATTTATAAGAAGCGTTGTAGTGAACTAAAAGTTTTAAGTTGAGAAATAATGGTTTTTATCAATAGAAAAATAAACAAATGACACAAAGACATGGGATTCAAGTAGTACTTTTGCCTTTACTTCAACTAACTGGGAAGGGGAGGGTTGGTGGGGACATTGCCATTTGGCCAAGGATATCTATGGAGACCAGAAATAAGCTTTTCATAAATCCCCCTCTGTACTTGGGTAGAAGAAAAGGAGAATCATAAATCCCACACAAGACATAAAATGTTTATTTCCCCTCTAATAGGGATAGTATATTAACCCCATACTTATCACCACTCTTTACACGTTTGTGTTCCTAGACTCTTTAGTGCATATTAGTAATTAGATGTCGCATAACCAATTAAGATCTAAATCCACAGAGGCTAGAATCAACATCTTATCACACAATTCCTCAACTAAGGAGAATCATAAATCCCATACAAGCCCAACCATGGAACACCAAATCCCATTTAATCAAGGATTCCTCCAAAAATGAGATGTTTAAAACCATAACCCTAATCCTAACAACATAGTACCCATCAACAATAACATCATGAAAAGCACCCACTAAGCTTAAAAAACAAATCTTTGAAGTTGAAATCTTAAAACCCATTACACCTTTTTATAAATTTAATCACTTTGCATACGAAATAAACACCCACATATATTAATGTAGATAGGAAATTAAGATAAACAATGAATTACAAAGCTGAAGAAATAGAAAAAGAAAGGGACCTCCAACAGCAAGATTGACAGCCACGAGCATAGGCCAGAGAAACTTGTAACACCGAGCAAATGACTCTTTTGGTGGTGGTTGAGGTGGCAGAGCTGAAGACTCATGAGTGACCATTGCTGATGGTGAAGAAACTCATTGGATTTTTGTTTGGTGCTCTTGAAATTGTTTCAGTCGTGCTGTTCGTGAAAGACCACAAGCAAGCAGTCAATCAATCAAAAGTCAAATACTAAAACCAAAATATTGAAAGCAAAACCAACAAAAGCACTGAAGTTGCTTTTGGAATCCCTTGTTACTGTTTCTCAAAAACATAAATAATTTTTTTTTGGAAAGCGTAGAAATGATTTGAGCTTACATTTTTGGGTTTATTGGTGTAGAGCTTTGGACGGTTGGACCTTCGCCCATCGTTGCTTTAAAAGTTCTTTTCTTTGTCAACTGTCAACACTCTTTTTCGATCACCTACTACAAGGCTGGATCCGGATCTTCTTCATTTCAAAATGAAATGGAGTGTCCATTTAAAGGTTGAGATTCATTTCAAAGATATCTAAGAGAATCCATTCAAAGTCTTGCAAAAACCGATTCTCAAAAAAAAAAAAAAAAACAAACAAACAAAGTGTTGCAAAATACGGTTCATTTTACACATTTTGACCAAAAAAATACCCACATTAATGGGTGTAAAATTGTACATAAATACACAAATGTTACAGTAACCATACATATATGTACAGTTACTATGCACTTACATTTAATATTTTAGTATTTTTTTTTCTCTCTCATTGTCTCTAGTTGCTCTCCCTCTCCCCTTTTCTCATTTCATCAAATCATTAGACTAGCAAAACCATTAAACCTCTTGCAGCCCCTAATCTCTCGCCACCGCCGCCGATCGTCACTGCCACTAATTTCTCGCCGATTGCCACGAAGCCTCTCTAATCACCTAACTCTTCCTTTGTTTCTTGTTGTTTGATCAGTGAATTTTGGGTTGGGTGGGTGATGATTTGGCTCCTTTTTTTCTCATTCTTTGATCAGTGGGTTTTTTGGTAGAAGGGTTAATATGGCCAGATTGAATGGGTTGGCTTTCCTTGATGATGGTAATTGGGTGGGTGATGATGGTGGCTGGGTGTGGAGTGATCGTTGATAGTGTTGAGAGAGAGAGAGAGAGAGAGAGAGAGAGGGGTAGTGAGTGAGGAAATAATAAAAAATTGTAAAATAATGAATATTTTATTGAATAAATTTGTAAAATAGATAGACTGATGTGAGTATTTTGTTAAAATGGGTGTTTAAAATAGAAAAAATAGTTTTTTTGTGCAAAATAAACAGAAAGTTTGCGTCTACTAATGTGGATGCTCTAAGGGCTATAATTTCGCCACCTCTTTTAAAACCAGTAACTCAAAAGGTTAACGTTGGTTAGTTTTAAAAAATAAAAATAGCAATTACAACTTAGGACTTATGATTTGTGAGCGGCAGAAATTTAAGGGGTTTTGGTAGTGTATTTTAAACAATAGTTTTCAATGTTTAAACAACATTATTCTTATTTCTACACACTTTTTCACTCACATGTATTTTCAATGTTTGACCGAAATTTAAGTTGTCTACATGTGGTTTGAAATCCCATGATACAAGTGTTTTGATGAATTTTTTATTTTTTATTTTATCTTATTTGATATTGTATTTTATGTTTTTTTTATGTTTTTTTTTTTTTTTTTTTTTTTTTTTTTTTTTTTGAAGGAAAGATACATAAAAGTGGAACAAAATTACATATCTAGTCATGTTTTTAACAAAGATGGGTTACGGAACCCTAACTAAGCTAATCTCATGTGGGTAAAATGTCAAATTTCAAACCATAGATAAATAACTTAAATTTCATCCAAACCATAAGTGGTTAAATTGTAATTTGCCAAAAAAAAAAAAAAAAAAAAAACAAAAACAAAAACTGTGAAGTTTTCTGCCAAAGGCCCTAAGGAGAAGGAAAAGAAAGAAAAACGCAAGTCCACTGTTGACAAAGGCGTCATGATCGAAAGAGGTTAGCGGTTGGTTTCAGAGGATAAGACCATCACTGCAGAAGTCCACCACTACCACTACCAGCAACTCCAATGGCGACAACACCACCATACCTAATAGCTTTTAGCGAAAAAACTAGAACTTAACGATAATGCTAATGTTTCGGGTTTTTATGTAAAACAACGTTAACCTGTAATGTGTTTAATTGCAGTTATTTTTATTTTTTATTTTTAGGAAAAACCACATTCATGTTGATGAGTTGAGTAATAAGATTTAAGCTGACACATTTTACACCTTTGATCTATTTTAAATAGATCTTGTCCATGAAATGGATACTCTCCATTTCTCTTTGAAACGGAGAGGATCCATATCCCTACAAGGCTACGCACTCTAAAATTTTGTCAATGAATTTTTTAATTAATTTATCCCATCATCCCTTTTTACCGTACGTTTGTGTTTGTTTCCATTGAAAATATTTTTAGAAAATATTTTCACCAATTTTTGGTGTTTAGTTGCACTGAAAACATTGGCTATTCAATTACTCAATACATGAAAAATAGTGCTATCTTTTCTAAAACTATACAAGAAAATCTAAGATACAAGTATGACATGTTAGGTCCAACGGATTAGGTGTTGGTAACCAATGACAAAAAGATTGAGTTTTGTTGAGTTCTTAATGTAAAATTATGAGTCCAAGACGAAAGTTATTTGTGGAAGAAAACTGAGTTTTTGTAAGTTTGATTGCAAGTTCAATTGATCGAGAGATGAGTTCGACCCCTGTTTGATTTGAAGTTCAGCTAATCAAGAATTGCAAATTCAATTTTTTCAGGTTTGATGTGATTTATTTAGTTGACTGTACATGTGGGTTTTTTAGTTTTTGTAACCTTAATGAAGAGTCTATATAAAGGCCCATTAAGCCCGACTTATAAAGAGGTTAGAGAGATAGAAACCCTAAGTTTTTCAGAGTTGATCTGAGCCTCCACTAACAATCAACACTGTTGTCATAGTGCAGATTAAAGTTGCTTGTCCAAACCTCAAAGTCACAAATGGAGAGTTTTAGGGTTAAGTCTTTTTTTAAAATGGAAGATTTAGGATTAAGTCTAGTGTATAAACTTCAATTCTATTCTAGTGCATCAATTTACCTTGGAATTGATAGGTTAAATCCCTTCAGATTATTACTGTGAAACGATATGTTTCATAGGTTTTGTTGGGTCACCCTATTGTTGTCTTATGTTATTTTTTTATTGAATTTACTATTTTATTACTTTGTTGGTGACATATTTAATCTGTGGCAATTAACCTAGAAATCAATCTCTGAATCTAGCGTTTTGTTTGTTTCAATGGAAAACTTTGTGTAAAGATAGTTTTTCATATTTTCTAGTATTTGACAGCATCAAAAAAAATAATTCAAAAAAAAACTATCTTTAGTCAACAGGAAAAAAAAAAAATAGAGAGAGAGGAGGCTTTTTTTAGAGATTATTTTCCACTTATTAATTCATAACAGATTAATTATTTGAAGTTGATAATTTTGCTGTAAAATCAAGGGGTCTAAAAAACCTAACTTGAACCCCGGAGAAATTGTATGGAAAATTAACTTTTTTTTTTTTTTTAATTTCAATTTTTCCAAAAACAATATAGCCAAACATTTATTTTTCTAAACAAGAATAATTTAAATTTGCTGGAAAATTTATGATCTGAACTTACTCCTAGTCCTATCCAATTGTGATAAGTTAAATGATAATTAAATAATAATTATTTTTTGCTAAGGTTAAGGTGGACGGATTCAAACCATAGAAATTTAACCAACAATGAAGGAGGCAATCCTTAGGCCACAGGCTATTGGTAATCAAATAGTTATTAATTCATTGAAGTCATATTTCACATTCTTCATATATCAATGAAATAATTATATAATTCTTATGATTTTACATTGTTTGCTTTTTTTCCCCTCATGACATATAATATAATTGTAACTAATGTTTCTAATTTTTAATAATATCATATACAACAAAATAAATTTCACATGGCCCTTATAAAAACTTTCTCGACGAATTATTTTAAAATGAAATTATAACAGACCCACACATGACAGAGCATGATAACAATTATTCATAACCAAACATACCCATACACACAAGTATTTATCAATAATTACAATACGAATGAAAAAGTACTGCAAGTGAGCTCCTTGTTTCATAACAGAGCATGATAACAATTATTCAAAACCAAACATACCCATACACATAGGTATTTATCAATACTATCACAAAAGGTTTCTACAGAAATTAAGTACATCTAATGACACATACGGCTTGACAGCTCTTTTAGGGTATTTAAAGCAAAAAAATAACACAAGTACATACAATCCTCAACCAAGTTGAAGCATCGTTGCTGCCAATGAGGATTAATATAAAGAACACTGACTACACCCAAAAAGAAAATAATGCAAGATACCAAAAAACTTGTAAAGAAGGCTAGAAGATCAACTTCATACCATCTGCCGTCACTTGTCTCTGAAGATTTTTGTGATGATGGAGGTGATTCATCAGTATTGAGGCAACTTTTCTTTAGTGGTGCACCGCAAAGAAATGGATTTCCTTCATAGCTGCTCTCTTCAAATGTTGAAAATTGTTGTTTCATTTCTGGAACTTTACCTGATAAGTTGTTGTGAGCTACAGTAAAAACTGCTAGAAATGTCAGATCAGTCAATGCTGAAGGAATTTGTCCACTCAAATTGTTGTGAGAAAGGTCTAAGCTCTCTAATTGAGACAAATTTGAGAACGATTTTGGAATAGGACCAGTCAACTGATTGTGAGACAAGTTTAGTGCATGTAGTGAAGATAGCCGTCCTAGCTTTGGTGGGATTTCACCTATTAGTTTGTTGAATGACAAATCCATTGCAGACATGATATCAAGATTGAGACCCTTGTACAAGTCAGCCCTATATTTCGTCACAATCTCAATCTCAACTTGTTCATAGAAGTACGAAAATGACCCTTCAATTTTAAAATCCCTATTTAGAAGAGATTTATATGGGAAGGAAAAACCATTTATATAAAAAGAAGCACTAGGTGTATAGACAAAATCTCTAGCAGCTAGCTTCCCAAAGGATATGTTGTTAAAGCAGTACGGTATTGACCCAGAAAAAGAGTTACAAGAAAGATCCATTATACCTATCCTCTTTAACCGACACAACTGCTTTGAAATCACACCACCAAAATGATTACCACTTAACGAAAGCACTTTTAAGTTGGAAAGTCCATCAATTTCATCAGGGATGCTACCGATAAAGCGATTATCTCTAATATCCAATGTCACAAGAGATGATGAATTGAGAATAGCTTTTGGTAATGACCCTGTCAGTTTGTTCCCTTGCAATTGTAGGTGCCTAACATCCCATAGATTCAAGCAAGAAGGTAACAATCCTGAAAGAAAGTTATGAGAAATGTTTATTACTTCAGATGAAGCTAGTCCACATGGAATCTGGCCTTCGAATGAGTTGCCACTCAAGTCAACAACATACAGTGGTGACGTACTACGATTTACTATCCATAGAGGAATTGTACCTGTCATGTGGTTGTTGCTAATATTTAGGAGAAGCCGTACCTTTAGGGGTATAACTGGAAGAGTGCCTTTGAAATTGTTATTTTGCAATTCTAAAGAATACAAGGATAGGTTGAAGTGCCTTGAGAAAATTTCACCATGAAAGTTATTATTAGATAACCTCAAAATTTCCCAGGAGGTGCAATTAGCAACCAATTCCATTGGTACCTCTCCATAAAAATTATTAAAGGACAAGTCCAAAGCCCACAAATTACTCATGTCACTTATTGAGGATGGAAGATTACCTTCAAATTGATTATGGGATAAATTTAGATATTCTAATTTTGGAATCCACTTTCTGATATTTTCTTGAAGTTTCCCATCAAAGTGATTTTCTGAGAGATCCAACCAACGAAGATTCATGTAGTGATCTGATGGCAAATGAAACTCGCCCGTGAAAGAGTTACTTCGAAGATTTAACAGTTGTAGTCCAGCGTTGTTTTCAAGCAACCATATGGGGAAGTTTCCATTCAATTTACTATGAGAGATATCAACGACTTGCAATCCGTGTTGGTTCAAGAGAAACTTAGGAAAGTTGCCAGTAAGCTTGTTGAGATTACAATTAGACAGTACTAAGACCTTTAATTGAAACAAAGGGTCCCAACTGTGATTCTCAGTTTCTATATCAAGTTTGTTGTTATCACTCAAAAATTGAATCACCTTAAGCTTGGAGTGATTAGCAAATAAACTGAATGAGAATAAACCTTCAAAAAGATTATAACTCAAATCAATGTACTCAAGGGATGTTAGGTTGGCTATTGGAGATGAAGACAAGTTTCCATTTAACCGGTTGCCAGATATATCTAAGTACGTAAGAGATGTCAAATTGTTTAGGCATGGAGGAAGCATCCCTTCAAAGCCATTACTAGCAAGCTCTATCTCTTCAAGTTTCTTCAGCACACAAAACCCTATCAAAAGAAATAAAAGATTAGTGGTGTCTATTCTAAACTTGTGCCATCGAAAGAATCAACAACACAACCTAATTAATATACGAAATCACGCTATTGCCTCAATAAGATTTGAAGCTTAAGAAGACAATTTTAAGTCAAATATTCTCTTATATTTCGATATCAATTTAATATTATTTATATAAATTTCTATATTATAAGTTTTTACTTCAAATTCGTTACTATTGTTTTTTAGATGTAAAATTACTAATTAAATTTTTGTATTCAATTTTTTTCTTTTGAGAAGAATTGTATTCAAGTTTTGTTAAAAACTTATTTATTATTGATATTATGTCTAATGCTCCTAATTTTTTTGTTATAATTGATTTTAGGTAGGAGATAAGTTTAGATGTGAAATAGAAAAAGAGTGGCTAAGCTTTGTCACTTTTCAAAAAAAAAAAAAAATAATAATAATAATTATGTGACATTATTTATTTAAAATTGTTACAAAATATAATATTGTACTACTATAGGGCCAAAATTATGGGACCTTATTCTATACGGCTGCCTTAGGCAAATTGGCTCAATTATGAATTAACAAAGGGTAGAGTCGGTCTTGTGGGATTAAAATGATTTTTTTTTTGGGGTGGGGGGGGGGGGGGGGTGGGGGGGGAGAAGAGGGGAGTATAATAATTTCTACATTCAGAAAAAGTGGATGGTCAAATGTTATGCTTCCAAGTTGCAGTAAATAAGGATTGATCTATATCAAATTACTAACCATTCTCTTTCAATTGTTCTCACACTCCTAATCAAAATTGTAAATGACTGATTTCATAGTAGATTCTCACCTGAAGTGTCTAAAGTTCCATTGAGTCTATTATAAGATAATGATATAGCCTTGAGAGAAGAAAACGCTCTGATATATGGAGTAATGCTTCCAGTGAAATCATTTCTACTCAAATCTAAAATTTCCAAACTGCTGAAATTTGCCATATCTACCAGGAAAATTGATGACAGTATGTTAGGAGAAAGTATTTAAAATGGCTTCCATTAAGGAGATTAATTGAGGGAAAATCAATAAAAATAGATGTTGGAATGTTTACCCTTGAATGGTAGGCTTCCATTAAGGCTACAATTCTGCAAGATAAGGACCTCCAAGTTGCTTAGATAAACCAGTTCTACATCACCGGTGAAGAGATATTCAAAATTTCATATATAAGCTTGAAACTAATAGTACAGAAGAAAGATCGAGTAGAACTAAACACTTCTATATTGGAATGGACACAAATTTCGGTTAAAATGCTCTTTGAATATTGAAGGCATACTACTACTATCATTTGTATATATCGAAAGAGAGTAAATTTTGATAAAGGTAAATATTGGTTATTAGATTTCAGTTTTGTGTAAACTTTTTCATGGTATTCTTGCGAAGAAAATTCAGATATACACGTACCTTTGCTAGAAAGAGGCCAGAGATTATTCCAACTTAAATCCAAAGATTTGAGAACTGGGAGGGCACCCAAGGATCTTAAAATTTTATTGTCAAAGTCGTTCTCCGCTAAATTTAAGTGTGTTAGCTTTCTCAGTTTAGACAAGAAATCAGATTCTGAAAAAGAAAAAAAAATCCATTGCTAAATTTATCAACGAAATGCAGAAAGTCATTCTAAAAAAAAAAAAAGGAAAAAGTGTCACATCATGTTATGCCTTAGCACATAATTGTAAAACAAGAAAAAAAATGCATTGATTAATTGAGCTATAAAGAATCAAATATGTTTTCTGGAACAGTCATTAATTACCACACACCCCTATCCATCCTTTTTGTTTTTTGGATTAGTGCGAAGTTTTATGATTGTGCTCTTATCATATAAATATGAATTTTTGACAATTGTATATGCCTTTCTTATTTATGAAGACAGAGAGTCAGAGACCAAGGCTATGTCAAAAGCCCAAACGTTATAGATGTTGCAATGTTGGTAGTAGCTGTTAAAGAAAAGATAAAGCACCGGTAATAGTAGCAATTATCAATTAGTGAGAAAGCATGAGCAAGGGAAAATATTGAAATAAGTAACAATTTACAATATAATTTTACAAACATTTATTTGTAAGAAAATACAAGTAATGAACGATATAAAATACAATTTATTTATTAACTTTTTGTAACGATTGGAAGTCATTGTCTTCATTTCGTGTTCTTGAGAACTGGTTTGCTGATCATAACACACAAGTAAAAGCAATAAATTAAATACAATGTGTAAAGCAATTATTCAATAACCAAAGGTGAACTAAAATAATTATTTGCGTTACATGTTCAAAGAGTTAGGCCCTTTTGACTTGTAAACAAACAAAAAAAGAGTTAAGTCATTTTGTGGTGTGTATCGTATTGTAAGTTTTTCAAAAAAAAAATTCCCTCTACCCTTGTGTGTTTATCTATCAAAAAAAATATTAACTAGGTAAGTTCCCACATTGAAAGCCTTGTACTACCCTTTTAAGAGTTGAGGCTTTTTAAGTAGTCACTCTACAAGTATAAATACTTGTGGGGTGTGAAGCGTGGGAGGGCAAGGGTCGGAGTTCAAGTCTCTAGGAGGAAGCTTTATACACATATACACTTAAATTAGGCTAGAGTAATATCTTGTATAAAAAAAAAAAAAAAAAAAAAATCTCACTCCCCTCTTCCCCTTTATAAGATTCTCAATATCACTTCCTTTTTTTCTTTTTTCTTTTTTCCTTTTCTTTTCACGCGCCGCCCGGGGGGGGGGGGGGGGGGTGTGTTTGGGAGGGGGGGGCGATCACTTCAAAAGCTACAATGTGAAATTCAAATTAGATTATCAATTGTGTTTTAAAAGAATATATGTTGACAACTTACTGTTCAAAATTACTTTTATATATAAGCATATGAATCAAACTCTAAAGGCTTGTTTGGTATACTGTAATAGATCATGTAATGTAATAGCTAATACATAAGAATAACTATTTAGTTGTTTGGTTGAGTTTCTATTACAATGAATATATATTCCTTATGAATAGCTATTCTTTATTAAGATGACTGTAATGACTATTCCTTAACCTCTTTAATAGCTATAAAATTAAGTACTTAAATTTTGGATGTATAATAAAAATCAAGAATTTAAAGCTATAAAATATTCAAAAAATGAAAAAAAAAAAAATAGAGAAAACTTCAAGGTTTTCTATCGTATAGTACTTAAGTAATTTTTTAAAAATGATTTTGTGGTAAAATATGGGTCCCATTAATTTAAGTCTTTTAAGTTTTTTTCTTCTATTCCTTAAAACTTGTTTTTCTTTTAAATAAAGGCCTTGAAGTTGAGTGTCGTGGGAAGTTATTAAAGAAAAAAAAGTGATAAGCCAAACAGAAAGTGCCGCAACTAATGAAAAGATTGAGATTAGGGAGAAATTATTACATCTCACAGGTCAAGGGTATTATATAGAAAAAGTTTAGAGAAAATAATGAAAACTTCCTTGAGGATTAGTAAACTTTCACTTTGATCCTCTTATTTCTAAAATTTATAGTAGTCTTGATCAAAATTAATTGTCACCTAAATGGTTTCAACAAAAGTTAAAAAAAAAAAAAAAATGCATTAATAAAAATGGTTCAAGTCTCTTTCAGTCTCAAGTTTATTCTCCTCTACTTCACATTCTCCTGCTGCCATGTGATTGCTTGTTTGTCAGTCTCCCACTGGATCAATTTAGTGGTATTAGAATATGCGAATTTAGGATCGATCGCTCAGTTTAGTGAATAATATCATTTTCAAGACCGGCTTGCATGACAGTTGACATGATGACTTGTAATTGGCTTATATCTATTTCTTTCTACAAAAGATCCAATTTTTCCAACGGGTTGGTGAAAGGAATTTATTATTAGCAAAATCATTCGTTAATGTCACGCATCTTGCTTTAGTCTAGTTTGAAAGATTGGGTTGTAGAAGTCATAATTTACAATGTTCATTTTTCTTCCTTAAAATTGAGTTGTTTGCAGTTATTAATGGAATCAATTATGTGTGTTTAACAACGTAGTATATGTGTTTCTCAAAAAAAAAAAAAAAAAAAAAAAAAATTTCCCAACTTATCTCAAATAAAAGTTTCCTAAAACCATGCTACAATTTTTGTTTTCTGTTTTTTATAACATATTCTACGTTTTTTTTTTTTTTTTTTTTTTTTTTTTTTTTTTTTTTTTTTTACGAAAACTTGTACTAGAGAAAACAGTCTTATTATCATATGGTCTAAACTGAAGTACTGGAAAAGCATTTTCTGTTTTGTTCTGCCTTTGCGTATGTTTTCGCTGATTGTTGGGAGACCAGGGACTAATGGGCCTGCTTTTCTTTTTTAAATCAAAAGAATAATGCTAATGACTACTTAGAAAATTAGTTTCCTTGCCAACTCGATGGAAAGCGGAAAAGAAACTCTCTCACCCTCCCTCTGTTTGTAGATAATGGGGCCAACTGATGAAAAAGCCCATAGAAAAATGATGCTACTTTGACATTTATTTTGATTAATTAAATAGTTTGTAATTCAAGAAGTTTTTTATTATTAATGATGAGAAAAAGTTATTGAAAATAATTCGATAATTAGGAGAAGGGAGATTTAGAACTTAAGTATCTTCACAAGAAAGAATAAAATGTGTCATTTGAGATATAAAGGAAATTGAAAAGATCATACAACAATACATGCGCACACCAATGAATCATATGACAAAAAACATAAATTAATAAACAAAAAAGTAAAGTTCATATGAGGGGACAGTGGGACAGAAAATATAAAAGGAGACATGATTGATAAGGAAGTGGAAAAGAAGTAAGAGAGGCGAAATTTCTGCGAATTCAAATTTTGTTTACCATCTAGAATTGTCTAACCACGTGAAAATGACCTAGTAGCGACTCTAGGATTTTATTTGGAGGGGTCAATAATGGCAGAGCTATGAATTTATTCGCAGGGGAGGTGTGAGTAAAAAATAAATGATTATTTTTTTTTGTTTTTTTTTTTCTATATATATAACTTTCATGTTATATACAAAACAACTATATTGTACAATAATCATAAAAAATATTAACATTCGAAAGATCGTTAAGACAACAATCATTGGATGCATAAACGAATAAAATTAAATAACTAATCATACATTTTTATCAAATTAATAATAACTTATTATATAATTTATATTTATAAGTTATATCAATTGAATAAAAAAATTATTAAATAAATAAGAATAGTAACACACTTAGGAGTAGGGTTTGGGCTTGAGAGTAAGTGTGAAGCTAAGAAAAATAATACTTCAATAATAAAATTTTACTTTTGAAGTGTATAGTTTTTAAAATATGCATGCTATCATTCTCTTGGAATTAGAGTAAATAGTAAAAGATTTCATGGACTTGGAAATGTGTAGAGCACTTATCAAAATACTTGATCGGACATATATAGAGAAAAACCAAGGATCATGTTCAAACTTATATCAATTGGGTTTAACAAAAAATTTAAAGTTAGGGTGTTCAAATTTTTATTGTAAGGGTCAAAATAAATTATATATAATTTTTTTTTTTTTTTTGGGGGACCAAGTCAGGGGGTTCATTTGAACCCCGGGTTGGTCTTGGAGCCGCCCCTCCACCACATGATAAATTAGGACGAATATTTGAAATGTTGCAAGGAATCGATTGATATGTTGCAAGGGACACAACCATACTAGTTTAGTAATTTATATGAAATTAGTCGACCTTACAAATCCGTATAGTACAAATCCATTAATTTTGATGATTATGACATGTTTCATTTAGTTTTTTTTTTTTTTTTTTGGGATAAATATTGATTTTAGTATGTGAAGAATGTATATTATATGAATTGAACTGTGGTCCAAGAATTGAACTATGGAGAAGACAAATTTGGAATAGGAATAGATCTATTTACAAATTTGATTTTATTTTTGGCTATCAATACTATGATCAAAGATCTTTGTTCAAGTTGGATAATTTTCTCCTCCAACAAGTGGTTGTGTTACTAGCAATGTGCTGGGAGACTATCATCACTATGAAGGAAGGATTAGACGCATTCTCCGCCATTGATTAGCAGCTTGCTTGTCAAAAGTGCTCATATTGCAGCAATAGTATTAATGTTGGAAGTCATAGATGAGCAAAATCAGAGCTATATCATGTGAAAAGTCACACTCTCTAAATAGAATTTGAGATCTATATATATATATATATATTGAACAAGAGAAAAAAAAATTATATTATGATTAAGCTCTTCTATTTATACACTAATCCAAGACTAAAAGAAAAGGGAAAATATCACTAACTCCCAAAACCAGAGCTAACGGCTTTGTTACAGACTCCACTAATTTTACATTTGACCAATTATACTAACAAAACTTCTATAAGCCTCATGTGATCTTCTCGTGAGTCACTTAAGCCACGCAACACTGTTCTTAATGTACATGTGCACACGTGTAAATTTGAAGCATTTGACGATATACACCGTTTGCTTTAATAACATGTTTTCATCATTAACCGATGCCGTTTGATACTCAAGTCTTCCTTCCTTCAAAATGCCTATAAACACCCTGAGCATTCAGAATCAGGCGATTGAGAGTTGAGACCCACTATGACTAAAAAAAAAAAACACATCCTAAATATAGGCTGTCTCAAACTCTCCGAATTAAGCAATATTTGCTGTTTGAATTATGTTTTCATTTACATCCTAAAAAATGAGACAAGTTTACGAAATTAAGTAACATTATAGCCTAAAACATATGCAACGGAAAAGCATTTGTATCAGTTAAATAAATTATATGGGTAATCAAGTGCAGCGGAATAATCTTATGGAATATTTCTAACTTTATTCAATAAAATATTGCATGGAGGACTTTTACTTTTAGTAGGCATTATTGAAGAATCATCAGTGGATGTTATTGATTACTAAAGAAAAAACACGACAAGACGTGGAAAGATATGACCAACACCTAGTTGAAACGAGAGATTGTGATTTGTGTAATTTAAAAGATTCAATAGAACACATTACCCACTTCTGCACAAAGTGAAAGAATTTGCAAAAGAATAAATGATAGAGGAGATATTGCAGTTATAAATACCATAGCAAAATATTATATTAAACTTGGACCGGTCTGGCCGGTCAGATTGGAAATCCAGCGAACTAACACTTAGATCGGGCTGGGTGTTTAAATGAACCATTTATACACAAAATCTAGTCTAACCAAGTCAAACCTGGCCGGTTTGTGGTGGTCTTTGTAACTCGGATAGGTTTTTAATGTTAACGTAATAAAATTTTGCAGGCGTTTATTAATGATGAGCAAAATTGTGAATACCATAGCAAAAGTTGTTTCAATTTAAGAAAATTAAATATTTTAATAACGATTAATACATGTATATTATTTTAGAATTATTTCTTTAAGAGCCATAATAAATGTAAACTAAATTATAGCCTAATATGTTAGCAAATAATGTATTCACCAATTACAGCCTTAATCAATCATACAATGTTTCTTAAAAAAATTAAAAAAAAAATAATAATAATAATTCAATCATACATATATTTCTTTCCTTATTTTTGTTTTATAAATAATTCGATAATTAGAAGAAAGGAGATTGGGAACTTAGATATCTCCACTAGAAATAATAAAAGGAGTAAGAAAAAAGTTTCTCTGGCTGCTAGGGTTTAGGGTTTTCCCTTCCACGCCGCCTGTAGAATTTTGTACCTAGCTTAGTCTAGGTTGCTATCACCCTTCAGCCTCTTTTGGGACTGATAGGACGACTGGTTTGTGAACGTCTGTTTACGTGGTGCTTTTGTTTTGTCTTTGGTTGGTTATGGAATCATGGCTGGGTTAGAAGAGATGTGGGTACGGTTCTCTCTGTTGGAGGAAGAAGAGCATGGGGCAGAGGTAGCACGACAACAGGAGGTTCTTGTCCATAGGTTGGCTGGAAAGTTTCTCACAAAAAGGGTGTTGAATGTCGATGCCGTGGCTCGCACGTTTAAACCTCTGTGGAAACCTACTGGAGAGCTCAAGATTTGGGACGTTGGTGATAATATTCTGATCTTTGAGTTTGAAGACATCTTAGACATGGAACGGGTGCTGGAATTTGAACCTTGGTCGTGTGACAAAAACCTGGTGGTTTTTCAGAGAGCGGTTGATACCGAATCGGCGCAGATGCTTGACTACATGTATACTACTTTTTGGGTGCAACTTCATAACGTACCTGTTGCTCTTGTTACTCAGGAAACCGGTGAGTCAGTTGGCAAAAATCTGGGCACTGTGATACAGGTTGCTGATCCTGAGGATGATGGAACGGGGGGTGAGTTTTTAAGAGTGCGACTCAAGCTGGATATTACTCGGCCTCTACCACGATGTTGCAAGCTTTGGAACGATGGGAAGTTAGTAGGTTGGGTGGGATTAAAATATGAGCGCCTCCCAAATTTTTGTTATTGGTGTGGGAGAGTTGGTCATGGGGATAGGGACTGTGAGGTGTGGTTGCGTAGTATGGGCCATTTGAGTAGAGAGGATTAACAGTATGGTGACTGGTTAAGGGCAGATGCAATCAGACCTACAAGGAAAACGGTGGCTGTGATTTCGGGGGTGGCTCGCAATCAAGCTCCTTGGATGAGGCAGAAGCAAAGGCAGACCCGAGCTAATGATCACACGGGTGGGGACTCGTCCCAAACAAACTCCATGGAAGGCTCGGATTCAGTCGGACTGAGGGGCAATGATGGAATGAAGCAAGCCATGGCAGAAAAATCCGTGGCACCCACAACAGCAGAGGCAGGCCGTGACTATACTTCAGGTAATGAGAACATGGCGACAAGCAAGAATAAGGAGCTATCGGGATGTCAAGCTGTTAATTGGAGAGGAATGTAGTCAACCTATCAATTGAGGAATCAATGGGTAACCAAGAACCTATGGAGAGGATTGAAGTCATGGGTACACTTGGGAATAATACTAAACAACCAAGCCAGTTGTGTGCCAGCTCTACCAACCTTACTAATAATGCACAATCTACTAGGGGATGGAAGAGATTAGCCCGTGAGGTGGGAAAATATGTGCAGGAAAATAAAGTGAGAAGTGCGTCTGGTTTTGAAGCAGAAAAAAATGACTTTGGCAAACGTAGCATGAGTATGGAGATTGATGTGCAATTAGAGGGCAAAAAACAATGCATGAACAATGGCAGTCAAGAGGATGGCCAAATTTCTAAGGTGGTAGCTGGATTCCAGCACCACCGGTTACAATGAGTTGCCTTAGCTGGAACTGTCGTGGGCTTGGGAACCCACAGACAGAGGATGAAGTAGTTGCCCTAATAACTACAAAAGATCCCAAGTTGGTTTTCTTAATGGAAACCAAAGCTGACAAATCTGCTTTAGAGAGAGTTGGTAGAAGGATTCAATTTACTAATCTTTTCTTTGTTCCTTGTGTTAATTCAGGTGGTGGCCTTGCTTTGTATTGGAAATCTGATGTTGATGTGGATGTGCAATCTTCTTCCAATCGACATATTGATGCTATTATTAACCATGGAGTGGATGACGCCTGGTGTTTCACAGGTTTCTATGGAGACCCTGATACAGCTAGCCGGGAAAACTCCTGGTCTCTTCTTCGAGATTTAAGCCACCATTCATCGTTGCCTTGGGTGTGTTTAGGTGATTTCAATGAAATTTTGTTTGCTGATGAGAAATTAGGTTGGTTGGATAGACCGGAGCGACAAATGCAGAGTTTCAGGGATGCTTTGGACTTCTGTAGACTGAAAGACCTGGGTTTTAATGGCTACCCTTTCACTTGGTGTAATCGTAGACCGGGTGATCAAAATACCTGGATTCGGCTAGACAGGGGTGTAGCAACCATTGATTGGATCTTGAAATTCCCCACCTCCCGCATTCATCATCTAGATGCTTTCCATTCTGACCATAAGCCGCTGTTGCTTTGTTCGGATTCTGAATTCAGGCGATTTTATAGAAAGGGTAAACCATTTCGATTTGAAGCTATGTGGTTAAAAGATTTATCTTGTGCCATTTCGATTTGAAGCTATGTGGTTAAAAGATTTATCTTGTGAAACTGTGATTAAAGAATCTTGGGGTGAGCAAGCTGTGTCAGAGTCAGTTTGGGGTTTTCAACAAAAGATTGTGGCTTGTCAACTCAATTTGAAGGTGTGGGATAAAAGAAGTTTTGGGCATGTCCGTAATTCCTTGAAAAAGAAGCTTAACGAGTTGCAAGAAGCTGAAGAAGGTGGCTGTTATCGAATTAACCCGAGGAGAATTTATATGCTGAGGGAAGAAATTCAGAAGTTGAAAAATAGGGAAGAATGCATGTGGAAGCAACGATCCCGGAATGCTTGGCTTAAGGAAGGAGATAGCAACTCACGGTTTTTCCACTGTAGGGCAAACCAAAGAAACCGACGAAACTTCATTGCCGGTTTGGAGGATAGTGATGGGGTGTGGAGAGATGATGAAGGCCGAATGGGTGGTATTTTTGAGCAATATTTCAGGGACATTTACACCACATCAAATCCTTCAGGCTTTGAAGATATTTTGAGTGGTATTCACCCAGCCATAACTGAGGAAGATGCTAGCTTGCTGGGCCGAGATTTCCATGCTGATGAGGTGAGGAGGGCTCTCGATCAAATGGCTCCATTTACTACACCTGGTCCTGATGGTATGTCCCCTATCTTCTATAAGTCCTTTTGGCATATTGTGGGTGGTGATGTAACATCTGTGGTCCTAAATGCTCTCAATTCTGGGGTAGTGCCAGAGGCTCTTAATTCCACTTTTATTGCCTTGATCCCTAAAGTTAAACATCCAAAGAAAGCTGCTGATTTCCACCCTATTAGCCTTTGTAATGTGGTCTATAAATTGATTTCCAAAGTGCTAGTGAACCGGTTGAAAAAATTCCTAGCTAGTGCTATCCCGGAATCTCAAAGTGCATTTTTGTCGGGTAGGCTTATTTCGGATCATGTGCTTGTGGCCTTTGAAACTCTGCATTATCTTAAGAGGAAAACAAATGGGAGAGTGGGTCAAATGGCGCTTAAGCTGGATATGAGCAAAGCTTATGATAGGGTCGAATGGGAATTTTTGGAGCGTGCTATGAGGCATCTCGGACTTGGGGAAAGAATGGTCAGTCTCATCATGTCGTGCATTAGTTCGGTATCCTATTCTGTCTTGCTCAATGGACAACCGGTTGGTAATATCAAACCTAGTCGTGGCCTTCGGCAAGGTGATCCTCTGTCGCCTTATCTCTTCCTAATCTGTGCTATGGGTTTGCAAAGCTTATTGACTAAAGCTGAAGTTGAGGGGCATATACGGGGTGTAGCTATCTACAGAAATGGCCCAAAAATATCACACTTATTTTTTGCAGATGACAGTGTGTTATTTTGCAGTGCCAAAGAAGCTGAGTGTCGAAAAATTCTGGAAATTCTAGCTACATATGAGAGGGGTACAGGGCAGAAAATTAATCGGGAGAAAACTAATATCTTTTTTAGTTCTAACACCCCCCAGGAGGTGCGGGTTCGGATTCAACAGGTATTGAGTGTTCCAGCTATATGCCAATTTGAGAAGTATTTGGGTTTACCAGCATTGGTGGGTAGGGCAAAAAAACAGAGTTTTATCTATATTAAAGAAAGAGTATGGAAAAAACTTCAAGGGTGGAAAGAGAAGCTTTTATCATAGGCGGGCAGGGAGGTTCTGATCAAGTCAGTAATTCAGGCAATACCAACTTATACCATGAGTTGTTTTAAACTCCCAAAGGGTCTTGTTAAGGATCTGGAAGGATTAATTCACAAATTTTGGTGGGGATATGGTGGAGAGCATCGGAAAACCCACTGGGTGAAATGGGAGCGTTTATGTGAAGCCAAAGAAGTAGGGGGGTTGGGGTTTAAAGAAATTGAAAAATTCAACGATGCTTTATTGGCGAAACAAGTGTGGCGTCTGATTAATAATCCTGATTCTCTATGCCATAGAGTTTTCAAGGCCCGTTTCTTCCCGGATTGCTCTATCTTGGAAGCTCAAGCTTCTAGCTCGGGGTCTTATGCTTGGAAAAGCATTATTAGTGCTAGGGATGTAATTCGAAAAGGGATGGTTTGGCACATTGGTACAGGGGAGGCTGTGCGAATTAAGGAGGATAGGTGGCTGCCTGGAAGTACTAACTGCTCAGTCATATCACCCCTTCCATCTTTGGCTCCTGATGCGAAAGTGTCCTCTTTGATTGATCAAGAATGAGTGGCATGGAAAATGGAGGTTGTACAGCAACTGTTTCTGCCCCATGAAGCTGAGATTATCTTGGGAATTCCTTCGAGCATTCGACGTCCTGTTGATCGAATTACATGGGCGTTCACGCCGACTGGTATGTTCACTACTTGTAGTGCTTACAAATTGCTAGTTTCCTGTGATTCATCTTCTAGTGCAGGTAGCTCAAACTTGGAAGTTCAGAGAAAATTCTGGAAAGGTATTTGGCAGCTACGGGTTCCTAACAAAATAAAGTATTTTGTGTGGCGAATTTGCAATAACGCCCTGCCAACAATGGTGAACCTTCATTGGCGGAACATCGTTCCAAATGCGAACTGTGCACTGTGCAAGGATCATCCTGAAGACTCCATCCATGCAATTTGGGCTTGTGAAGTTATTTCGGGTGTGTGGAACACGCTGGAATGGTTCAACCATTCTGTGCCGGCAGAACCAAGCTCCTTCAATGACTTACTTTCCAAGTTTCTGTTTTGCCATGACGAGTTCAGAGCTGAGATTTTTGTTACCATTGCTTGGTTCTTGTGGAATAGACGTAATGCGATCCACTTTGGTCGCCCAGCCCTTCCTGTCCAGAGCATTTGCAGTAGAGCAGGGAGCTACCTGCAAGAGTTTCTTCAAGCACAGACAGAGGAGCCCGCTCCTCTTCGTCTTTTTTCTATGCAGCAGTGGTGCCCCCCTGAACCTCATTGTTTCAAGGTAAACTTCGATGCTGCAGTGTTTCGTGCTTCACGTTTGGCGGGTTTAGGTGTCATTGTTCGTAATAACAGAGGGGAGGCCGTGGGTGCTCTGTCTGCGTCCATTCCTTTGGCCCATTCAGTGGCAGATTTGGAAGCCTTAGCTTGTTTAAAGGCTGTTCAGTTTTCTTTAGAGCTTGGTCTCAATCGTGTTGTGGTTGAAGGGGATTCTACATTTATCATTAATGCTCTCTTTCATGGTGCGGATTGTATGGCCAGTTTTGGCAACATCTTAGGCGATATTCGGATGCACTCTACTGTTTTTCAGTTTGTAGAATTTGCTTCTGTTAATCGTAAGTGTAATGCTGTGGCAGATGCGCTTGCTAAGAAAGCAAAGTCAGTTAGGGGGGTTCAGGTTTGGTTATCTGATTTGCCAGCTGATATTGCCCCGTTGCTTTTGTATGATGTTCATTAAGTTTCTGTTTTTATGGAATAAAGTTCCCAGGTCTTTGATCTGGCTTCTCAAAAAAAAAAAAAGAAATAATAAAAGGAGTCAGTTGAGATATAAACCTCTTGGCATCAATTTACATATCTTAAATGAAGGAAATTAAAAAGATCATACCAAGATAGAGCACACCAACGAATCATTTGGCAATGAACATAAATAAATAATAAATAAAAAAGTAAAGTTCATATGGGTGGATGGTGGGACAAAGAAAATATAAAAGGAGACATGATTGATAGGGAAGAGAGAAAGAAGAAAAGAAGTACAAGAGCTTAAATTTCAAAGAATCTAAATTGTGTTTACCATCTAGAATTGTTAAACTGCATGGAAATGAACAATATAAGACAAATTAGGGTGAATATTTGAAATGGTGCAAGGAACATAATCATACTTGTTTGGTGATTGATATGGAATTCTTCGACCTTACCAATCGATATGATATGAAGGACAAAATTGGCTTATGCCCTTTTCGGGCAAAAAAAGCAGCATTATGCCCCCTTTCCCAAACTAATTAGGGAAATGCCCCTCTTTTGAAACTTGATTTTCTCAAAATCGAGTTAAGCCCTATAGTGGCGTTTTAAAGAGCCTATAGTGACGTTTTAAGGAGCCTATAGTCGCGTTTTGGAACTCGAGCTCCATGAAATCGAGTTATAGGTAAAAAAAAAAAAAAAAAAAAAAAAAAACTTGCATGGAACTCGAGTTCCAAAACGCCACTATAGGTCCTTAAAATATCACTATAGGCTCCTTAAAACGCTACAAATCCATTAATTTTGATGACGATGGCACATTTTCTTTTTGTTAAATATATTTTTTTAATATGTGGAGAATGTATCTCATGAATTGAACTGTGGTCCAATAATTGAACTATGGAGAAGACAATTTGGAATAAGAATGGATCTATTTACAAATATAATTTTATTTGTCCAAGTTGGATAATTTTCTCCTCTAGCAGGTGGCTGTGTTAACAGCAATGTGCCATGACTATCATCACTATGAAGTAAGGAAGGATTAGAAGTTGTAAGGATTTAGGCCCCTAGATAACACAATATGTTTAACCTAATTTATAGTCCAATTAGTTACTTAGATTAATTATTCAAATTTAGGTTAAACATTCTACACGTGTCAAACATAATGGAAAAGTAAATAATATAAGATGTGATGACTTAGGAAAACCAATGAAACAACTTGTTTCAAGGTAAAAAACCTTGGGGCAACTATCCCAAGAGAACAATCCAATATATCAAATTGAGATTTACAGTCAAGAATACCAATTCGTAGTAAATCTAACACAATTACCAAACTAGGCTCTAAAGTCCATAAACTTCTTTGATCTGGATTTGTTCTCACATGAACCACCTGTTCATGCCATGATCTTTAGTACACTTGATTGCTGAAGGCTTGACTAAAACTTTACTACGCTGGTACTAACAATATGGACTTGATCTCCGGTAGGTGCTTGATAGAATTAGAAGGTACAAAATCTCACAGATCTTACAATAGTAACTCAATCAAGACTTAAATAACGTGTATTAGGGTTTTTATTTATTTTTTATTTTTTATACAAAGTTTCAACCTATGACGTTTGCTCCTGATGATAGCTTTTTATCATTAGACCAAGACACTAATCAATTTTTAGTGTAGGCAGACATTGAACCTCAGATCTCTTATTCAACCATCAAACAATTTATCAATATTTTAAAAGAATAATGCAAGTTTTCTTAAAATAATGATAATAATAATGTTAGGAACACCTAATTATATATTTAAATTCACAACATACTTAAGTGTTATTTTGTAATTGGTGTGCTTTTTTTTTTTTTTTTTTTCAGCAATTACTGTAATCATCACAAATTGATGTGTAAATATGTTATAAAATTGGGCGTGAGTCTGTTTATGTGGGCGGGTTGCAATCAAAAAATTCTCATGAACGAATTTTATTGATTTTTTTTTTTTAATATCAATTTTTGCTAATGGACCACTTTGAAAATTAGTTTCATTGCCAATTCACTGGAAAAGAAACCAGCTCTTTCTCTATTGGAAAAGAAATTCCGATGAAAGTGATGGTGTTTTGCCATTTGTTGCCTGTCCATTTCTGTAACTGTTAGTGCCATTAAAATGGTCTGTTTTTTAGAGAGTTGATCTGAGCCTCCACTGACAATTAACACTGTTGTCGTAGTGCATATTAAAGTTACTTGTCCAAACCTCAAAGTCACAAACGGAAGGTTTTAGGGTTAAGTCTTTTTTTAAAAGGGAAGATTTAGGATTAAGTCTAGTGTATAAACTTCAATTCTATTCTAGTGGGTCAATTTACCTTGGAATTGATAGGTTAAATCCCTCCAGATTACTATTGTGAAGCGGTATGTTTCATAGGTTTTGTTATTTGTGTACTCCAACTTTATTCTCTAGTGGATCGATTACCGCTTGAAGGGCGGCGGAGAGGTTTTTCGCCAAGTTCTTCGGTTTCCTCTTCGATAACACGTCTCTATATTACTTATAATCCTAAGCAAGACATAAACAGTTTGAACTTCTTATGTGTGCATGTGCATGCACGCTCGCGCTTGTGTTTGTGTGAGCGATAGTAGAAGTAAATGCTCACATACCTTCATTTCCTAACCAACCAACAATTTTGTTCTTAGATAAGTCAAGATTTCTTAGTTCCTTAAAAGGTTGAAATAGGGACATGTTTAGGAACCAAGTATCCTCATAATCTTGCTTTTCGTTTATACCAGAGAGCATGAGCTTGATCACATGACCAGTTGTGGTGCTACACTTAACCTGCTCTTAACTAAAACACTCACTCTTTGAATTATTAACCCATGTTGGAAGAAGGGGTTTGGTATGATTAATTTTGGATTTCAGAAAGGTCTTCAATTCTAGTAGACCCATCCTCTCATCCTCAATACAAACTTTGTGCTCATGAATTTGAACAAAAAGTAGTAAAGTCCACAGCAAAAATTTCACTAAAGGCCACTCCATTGACAAATATGATTTTGAAAAACCTAGTTTTATTTCTAGCTAAACCAGCTTCTTTTTAAGTACTCAAGACAAGAATGTTATAAGTCCATGGGCCTCTATATAGAGAAAGTTATAAAATTTTCATATTTTAATCCATAATTTATATGATAAAATTTTGTTTAAGTCTTTGGGCATGATAATCTCATGACATGTAATTGGCTTATACTTTTTTTTCTCTACAAAAATATCCAATTTTTCCAATAGGTTGGTAAAAAGAATTTATTATTAGTGGAATCCTTTGTTAATGTCACGCATCTTGCTTTAGTCTAGTTTGAAAGATTGGCTTGTAGAAGTCACAACTTGCAATGTTCACCTAATCTTTCTTCCTTAAAATTGACTAGTTTTCAGCTGCTAATGGAATCCGTTATGTGTGTTTAACAACGTAATATATATGTTATAAAAAATAAAAATAAAAATAAAAACAAAGATAGTGGCATGGTTTTAGGAAATTTTTTTTTTTTTTTTTTTTTTTTTTTTTTTGCCTTCATGTATTTTTTTTGCTAGTTTCCTGGTTGGTGAGACCAAGGATTAATGGGTTAGTTTTTATCTTCTTCTTCTTCTTCTTCTTCTTCTTCTTCTTTTTATTTATTTTTAAGAAAGTTTCAATCTTTAGCGTCTACTCTTTATAATAGCTCTTTATTATTAGATGTAAAATGTTTTCCAAGTGTAAAATATTTTCAATTGAAAATATTTTAAGGAAAGGAAAACATTTTTTTCTGTTTGGTTGTGTACTGTAAAATACACCTGAAAAAGTATTTCTAGTGTTTGGTTTTATATGTAAAACATTTTCCAGAAAATTGTCAAAAACCTACCTTAATACATGGCAAATCCCAGCAAAAACAAATCAATTGCAACCAAGAAAAAATTATTGTTACTACCTCAACCAAATCATGTAAACAAAATAAAAACACACTATATGAACTCCGTAAAATCCCAGATCTGGAGGGAAAAGAAAGGAGGTGGGTCTTAAGGGAAAAGAATGGAGGCAGATGGGTTGGTAGAGGTGGGTCGATGAGGATGAGGGATGGGTTGGTGAGGACGAGGGATGGGTTGATGGAGATGGGTCGGCGAAGTACCCTGAGAACGAAGGATGGATTGGCAGAGGACGAGGACAAGGGATGGGTCGATGAGGATGAGGGATGGGTCGGCAGAGTACCCTTTCCTTGCTTGGCTTGAGGGATGGGTCTTCTTTCTCTCTTTTTTTGGGTGTGAGTCCGGCGAGAGGAGGTAGGTGGGCACGGGCTTGATCGGTGGTGGACATAGGCTTGTCCGGCGGTGGACATAGGCTTTATCCGCAGTGGACACGGGCTTAACCGGCAGTGGACATGGGCTTGATCGGCGGTGGACATAGGCTTGACCTTTGGTAGCTCTCTCCCTAGTTCCTTTGGCTTGGTGTGAGTCTGTGAGGAGAGTGGAAATTGTTTGAAGGTAAAATCAATGTGCAAAACAATTTTCGGCTCTAAGGGCTTAATTTACAGTCAACTGAAATATATTTTCAGTTTGACCATATTTTCATATGCACCCAAACACAGTCAAGAGTGTAAAATATTTTCCAAATTTTGTTTTCACCCAAAACAAACGCGGCCTGAATTTCAGATTTCTTATTCAGCCATCAAATAAAATATCAACATTTTAAAAGAATAATGCTAGCTTTCTTAAAATAATGAAAATAATAATGTTAGGAGCACCTAATCATATATTTAAATTCACAAAATACTTAAGTGTTTTTTTTTTTTTTTGTGGTAATTGGTGTACTTTTTTTCAGCAGCTACTATAAGCATCGCAAATTGACATGTAAACATGTTATAAAATTGGGTGTGAGTCCGCCTATGTGGGCAGATTGAAATAAAAAAATTCTCATGAACGACTTTTTTTTTTAAATATCAATTTTTGCTAATGGACCACTTCGAAAATTAGTTTCATTGCCAATTCACTAGAAAAGTAACAATCTCTCTCTAATAATGGGTGCCATCTGCCAACATATTGGAAAAGAAATTCCGATGAAAGTGATGGTGTTTTGCCATTTCTTGCCTATCCATTTTTGTAACTATTAGAGCCATTAAAATGTTCTGTTTTTACTTTTTATTAATGAAATGCTGCTGTCTAGCTCTCTCTCTCTCACCCTCCCTCTGTTTGTAGTATGATGGGGCCAAGTGGTTGGAAAAAAAGCATGGAAAAATGATGCTTCTTTGACATTTGTTTCCTATCAATTTTTTCTTGAAATTATTCGTTGCATCTGATTCACAATTCATATGTTTGGATCAGGAAGTGGTGGAGCCTGAATTTTTATTTAGGGGAGTAAACATTTAGATTATAAGACAAAGTATAAAAGAAAAAATAACTTAAAAATAAGAGCTTAATCTAAATTTATAAAGTTTAAACATCTAATATGATTGCTTAAAATAAATTAAGAAAATAAAACAATGTTAAAAACTTAAAAGTATAGTCAAGTTGTGTACACATAATCTCACTACCTTCATTTCTTTTAAAAAAATATTTAAAATGCAACATTCTTTCTTTATATAGTAAAAATCAAGAATTTAAAGCTATAAAATATTCAAAAAAAAAAAAAAAAAAAAAAACTTCAAGGTTTTCTATCGGGTAGTACTTAAGTAATTTAAAAAAAATTATTTTCTGGTAAAATATGGGTCCCATTAATTTAAGTCTTTTAAGTTTTTTTCTCCTATTCTTTAAACCTTGATTTTCTTTTAAATAAAGGCCTTGAAGTTGAGTACCGTGGGAAGTTATTAAAGGAAAAAAAGTGATAAGCCAAACAGAAAGTTCCTTGAGTTCACAACTACTGAAAAGATTGTGATTAGGGAGAAATAATTACATCTCACAGGTCAAGGTATTATAGAGAAAATGCTTAGAAATTACGAAAACTTCCTTGAGGATTAGTAAACTTACACTTTGATACTCTTATTTCTAAAATTTATAGTAGTCTTGATCAAAATTATTTGTCACCTAAATAGTGTCAACAAAAATTAAAAAAAATTCAAAATATGCATTAATAAAAATGGTTCATGTCTCTTTCAATCTCAAGTTTATCCTCCTCTACTTCACATTCTCCTACTGCCATTTGATTGCTTGTTTGTCAGTCTCCCACTGGATCAATTTAGTGGTATTAGTATATGCAAATTTAGAATTTATCGCTCAATTTAGTGAATAATATCATTTTCATTACCAACTTGCATGACAGTTGACATGATGACTTGGAATTGGCTTATATCTATTTCTTTCTACAAAAAGATCCAATTTTACCAATGGGTTGGTGAAAAGAATTTATTATTAGCGGAATCATTCGTTAATGTCACGCGTCTTGCTTTAGACTAGTTTAAAGGATTGGGTTGTAGAAGTCACAACTCAGAATGTTCATCTTTCTTCCTTAAAATTGAGTTGTTTGCGGTTGCTAATAAAATCCGTTACGTGTGTTTAACAATGTACTACATGTGTTTCTCAAAAAAAAAAAAAAAAAAAAAAACCGTAGAATATGTTATAAAAAAAAAAACAGAAAACAAAAATCGTAGCATGGTTTTAGGAAACTTTTATTTGAGATAAGTTCGAATGTTTTTTTCTTTTTACAGAAAGTTACTAGAGATAACAGTCTCTTATTATATGGGCTAAACCGAAGTACAGAAAAAGCATTTTTTGTTTTGTTCTGCCTTTGCGTATGTATTACGCTGATTGCTGGGAGACCAAGGACTAATGGGTCTGCTTTTCTTTTTTAAATCAAGAGAATAATGCTAATGACTACTTAGAAAAGAAACTCTTTCACCCTCCCTCCGTCTGTAGATGATGGGGCCAACTGATGAAAAAACCCATTGAAAAATGATGCTACTTTGACATTTGTTTCCTATCAATTTTTGAAAATTCGCTGCATCTGATAAATTAGTGATTTGACATTTTTTTTCCTATCAATTTTTGAAAAACCATTGGTTCGAGTGAAGAAATAGCTCTCACCCTGCCTCCATTTGAAAATTTGCAGCTTCTAATAAACTAATGGTATGTTTAGTTTAAGTGAAAAACGAGTTATGATGGTAAAAATTCTCCATCATGCTTGAGCCATCCTACCGTGTGAGCTTTCCTTATCACAAATATAAGTTTTACCCAATGTATCTCGTCTGAGCACATACTCAGAGGCTCTTCTATTTTTTGGGTAAGGGTTAATTTTGAGTATTTAATTATTATAATTTGGGATTACTTTATTTTCTAATCACAAAAAAAATCTAGGGGTATGATAAAAAAATTATTTCATCTGCTAGATTTTGTGATATCTTTAATTTTTTTTATCACACCCCTAAATTTTTTTTGTGATTGGAAAATAAAATAATCCCAAATTATAATAAATAAATACTCAAAATTAACCCTTACCCAAAAAATAGAAAAGTCTCTGAACATGCGTGCTCAGAGGCTAGTATTTTTTTATTTTGTTGCTTGAAGTTGCAAAAAAATAGGAAACCAACATTAAAGGACTCACCAACCTATAAAAAAAAAATGTTGATGCAAATTTATTAATTGAGGACATGTAACACTTGATGCAAACTTGATGCAAAATTTTGGCAAAAAAAAAAAAAAAAAAAAAAACACTTGATGCAAATTCAAAAGGCATGGTTTGTTTGGGGTCTTTTTGTCTTTTGGTAATTTTTTTTGGATCAGATTAAATTTTAAAAATATTTTACCAATTTTCAAAATTTAAAATGAAGTCATATTTTAAACTATCAAATATAAGATATATTTAAGGGTGTAAATTTTTACCCCTAGAAGTTAGTCTATTATTTATTTAGAAGCAATTTTTAGCACAATTTTAAAATTTTATCTTTAAAGATAAGTTCTTCAGTATCATTTTTGCTTTAGTATCTAAATAATAGGCAAAATTTTAAGAATAAAAATACTTTAAACAATTTTTTAAAAAAGATTTAAATGTAAGACAGTGTTGGCATATTATTAAAATACCTAAAACATAGGGTTTTTTTTTTTTTTTTTTTTTTTTTGCAAAAAAATAGGAAACCAACGTTGATGGAATAAAAATAATAGGCAAAATTTTAGGAATAAAATACTTAAAACAATTTTTTAAAAAGATTTAAACGTAAAACTGTGCTAGTATATTATTAAAATACCTAAAACAGAGGATTTTTTTTTTTTTTTTTTTTTTTAAATTTTTATTGCTTGAAGTTGCAAAAAAATAGGAAACCAACGTTAAAAGATTCTTCACCCTAAAAAAAAAAAAAATGTTGATGCAAATTTATTAATTGAGGACACGTAACACTTGATGCAAATTCCAAAGGCATGGTTTGTTTGGAGTCTTTTGTCTTTTGGTAAGTTATTTTGAATAAGATTAAATTTTACCAATTTTTAAAATTTAAAATGAAGTAACAATCTTGGTGAGCCTATCATGATGAATACTCGATTGGCATTTTAAGGACCAATTCAAACTATGACCATGAACGTGAAGTGACAAGGAAATGGATGGCAAAGGCAGCGATGATCATATTGACAACGTAGTAGCGCTAAATCTTGAACATGCAATTACCTTTCATTCTTTCATAGCTCTGTGTCTTTTTGTCAACCCTTCTCTTTTCCTTTTGCTGCTGCTTCCAACTTTGAACTTCTTAGCTGTTACAATCTTGGTGAGCCTATCGTGATAAATACTCGATTGCATTTTGAGGACCAATTCACACTGTGACCATGAACATGAAGTGACAAGGAAATGGATGGCAAAGGCAGCGATGATCATATTGACAACGTAGCAGCGCTAAATCTTGAACATGCAATTACCTTTCATTCTTTCATAGCTCTGTGTCTTTTTGTCAACCCTTCTCTTTTCTTTTTGCTGTTGCTTCCAACTTTAAACTTCTTTGCTGTTACAATTAATCTTGGTGAGCCTATCATGATGAATACTCGATTGGCATTTTGAGGACCAATTCAAATTGTGACCATGAACGTGAAGTGACAAGGAAATGGATGGCAAAGGCAGCGATGATCATATTGACAACGTAGCAGTCGTGCTAAATCTTGAACATGCAATTACCTTTCATTCTTTCATAGCTCTGTGTCTTTTTGTCAAACCTTCTCTTTTCTTTTTGCTGCTGCTTCCAACTTTGAACTTCTTAGCTGTTACAATCTTGGTGAACCTATCATGATGAATACTTGATTGGCATTTTGAGGACCAATTCACACTGTGACCATGAACATGAAGTGACAAGGAAATGGATGGCAAAGGCAGCGATGATCATATTGACAACATAGCAGCCCTAAATCTTGAACATGCAATTACCTTTCATTCTTTCATAGCTCTGAAACCAACATGGATAAATATTGAATGCAAATTCTCTGTTCCATTTTATGTTCCATCAATTACTACTTTCCATGTATGTGATCGCTTTTTATTTTAAACTTAAGTTATTTTATAAGGAAAGTGAAATCAAAACATAGCAAATAGTAATTAGTGGAACATAGAGTGATATACAAAAAATGGTATAAAAGATTTGTATTCATAAATATTTACTTTTCACAAAATTTGTGTACTCATGTGGCATAAGAAATTTTAAAATTAATAAACATCAAAGTTAATATTTAATATTTTTAAAGAAATAAAAAAGAATAAAATAAATGGTTTTGACGAACAAATATTAATAGCATAAATTAGTAACTATCACACAAAAAGAAAATATTTAGGTTGAATTTTATAAGAGATATAGAAAGAAAAAAAAAAAAAAAAAAAAAGCAGAAGAGAAAAATTTAAAACTAATTCTAACTTTTCTTAAAATATATATTTGAAAACTCAAAATTTTAAAAAATTTCTTTCGAAAGATTTTTTTTTTTTTAGTTATTGAAAGAGAGTAAAAAAATAAACTATTTTTTTTTCTTTTTCTTCTCTTTTTTTTTTTGTAATTAAATAATGTAAGATTAAATTAATTAGTTTAGAGCTAATACTTTTGACTCTCGTGGGTTAAAGCAACCCAATATTAAAAAAAAAAAAATCAAATTAAATTCTTTAATTTGATTTTTAATAATTAATATTCATTAATTAAATATGCATAGTCTAATTTTGGATAATGAATGGTTTTGAATCTCTTGAAAAAAAAAAAAAAAAAAAAAAAAAAAACAAAAAAAAACCTCTTCTATTAATATTAGAGCATTCGCATTGGCACTTGGATATGCCAAATGTAAGCTCTAATTCACAATTCAGCCCAAAAGCAGCCCACAGCCGGACTTGTATCCACCAATTATTGCAAAAAATTTTGCTATAGTGCTACAGTGCAATTCTAAAGGTAGAATTGCGTTGTAGCTCAATTCTAAAAAAAAAAAAAAAAAAAAAAAAAACTAATATTTTATTGTGTAACTTTATCAATTCCTCTCTCTCTCTCTACGTTTTGGGTTTTTGTTCTTATTTGGGTTTTGGGATATATTATTTTATTGTGTGGAAATATTATTTTAATGTGTTGTATTGTAAAATAAAAGTTAGGATGTTGAGAGTATTGTAAAATGGTATGGTATAATTGATAAAGTAATTTTTGAAATGATAAAATATGATATAATAGAATTCTGGGATGTGAATGTTCTTATATCATTTTAGTATTTTACTTTAAGCTAGGATTCAAAAGGCTTTTAGTTCTCGTTGATGTGAGTGGTACAGTGCAAGAGCTGGTTTGAAAGAGGATAGTAAATTAATCCTAGTCTAGCCCACCCACATAAACATAATGGTAGTAACTATTACGGGCTTGGCCGGGCCATTTGATAAAGGTAATGATCAGCAATTGTATCCTAAGGTCATTGAAAACAATGAAGGAGAGAGCTTATTGTTATTATCATTTTCAGTTGTTATCTTTTAGTTGAGGGCTGATGGCTTAGTCATCAATCTGAGTGATTTGGGCTAAGTTATGACCCTGCCCTCTATGAATATGATCTTCTTGAGTCCTCACCTAAAACAAAATATCTTATGATGCAATATTTGTGACATGCAAAAGAGAAAGGAATCATCTGCTCTTTAATTAGCAAAGCAAATGTATCCAGTTGCCACTTGGTGCTATATTTTACTAAGTATTATCAACATTATACAATGATATAAAGAACTTTGAAGAGATTTGAAATAAGGATAAACTTAACTTCATGTAAAAAAAAGAAAATATTCATTTATAGTAATCTCTAAATTTGAGAACAAGTGTTAAATAATTAGATACTAGGGATAGGTTTCGCTCGAATAAACTGTTTGAGAATGGCTTTCTCTTCATCAATGCGCTTCTTTTCTTCAGGATCTTTTGGTTTGATCTTCCTTTTCTCTTCCAACATCCACTTGAAAAGTTCACGCTGCTGATCCTCTGGAATTGGTTCCCGCAACTTCACAGGTTTTGTGACAGATGATGAGTGTAAGGTTTTTTTAGCAATAGGAGCAGTTTTAGCAGCGGAGATTGAAACTAGAGTAGCACCTTCTTTTATGTGCTCATCTTTCTTCTTTGTCCGCACAAAGAGGTAGGCTACAAAAGTTCACGGAAACTCTAAGGAGCATATTTAGAGCCCTAGAGACAACTTTTTGATAGGCTTCAAGATAGTGTTAACAGAAGCTTAAACTAACAACTTATATAGATTAAAAAATAAAAGTCTAACAACTTATATAGAAAAATTATACACAAACAGAGGGTGAAAAGACCAAGTTTGACCACAAACCTAGATATGAATACCTCTCAAACTATATAGGACCATAACATGTAAAGAATATATTTCCGTTATGAGACTGCTCAGTCTACTTCGATGTCAATGTGACAAAACCAATTTTACCACCCGTGAAGTCTTCTTTTATACTCCTCTTTTTCTTTCTCAAACCTGAATGAGACAAACAAGTTATTAAAAATGATCACCAGATGTATGACCTATATATTAAAAAGATCATACCCAGTACACAAAGATCGCACTTTTGTGGGGTTGGAGAGTGGTGATTGGTAGGCATCCTTACCCCTACTTATAAAGTCATTAATATTTGTTCAACAATTAGTTAAGTAGATAAGCGAGTTTGAGCAAATAGAATATGTTGCTACTCACCTATAACTATGTAGTATGCACACCCTAAGGAATTGATACTAACTTTGTCTATCCAACATATTGCTCATCATAGACACGGATAAAGCCAAAAATTACTGGTATATGATTTTAATCATATCAAGTAGTAGAGCTTTAGATGACTAGTTAAAAATTATGCAAGAATTGCATTCTGTGTGTCTTTTTCTCCCACCTTTTGTAATGATTATACTTAGAATGATAGACAAACAAGTCTTTTACTTGATCATTTGCCGTTTTCCATGATAAATAGCCAAAACCATTACTCTGATTAGGAAACCATAAGGCTGTACTAATACAATGAAGAATGCCATGAGCTGTTGCAGTTACCCTCGTTTTAACAAAACAAGAAGAAGTTCCAACAACAACAAACTCTAGGATTTCCAAAATAAAGGACTATGCATCCATTTGTAAGAAGCATAAGGCTGTACTAATAAAATGAAGAATGCCATGAGCTATTATTGTTACTCTTACTACCATTTTAACAAAACAAGAAGTTCCAACAACAACAAACTCCAAGATTTCGAAAATGAAGGAATATGCATCCATTTATAAGGAGCGTGGATCGAAATCTGTAGTGAACTAAAAGTTTAAGTTGAGAAATAATGGTTTTTATCAATAGAAAAATAAACAACTAACATAGCTGAGACATGGGATTCAAACAGTGATTTTGCCTCTACTTCAACTAACTAGGAAGGGGAGGGTAATAGGGTTGGTGGGGACATTGCCATTTGGTCCTAGGATATCAAAGGAGAATCATAAATCCCACACAAGACATAAAATGTTTATTTCCCCTCTAATAGGAACAGTATATTAACCTACTTATCACCACTCTTTACACATTTGCGTTCCTAGACTCTTTAGTGCTTATTAGTAATTAGATGTCACATATGACATAACCCATTAAGATCTAAATCCACAGAGGCTAGAATCAACATCTTATCACACAATTCCTCAACTAAGGAGAATCATAAATCCCACACAAGCCCAACCATGAAACACCAAATCCCATTTAATTAGAATTCCTCCATTCCCATCAAGGATTCCTCCAAAAATGAGATATTTAAAACCATAACCCCTATCCTAACAACAGAGTACCCATCAACAATAACATCATGAAAAGCACCCGATAAGCTTAAAAAACAAATCTTTGAAGCTGAAATCTTAAAACCCATTACACCTTTTTATAAATTTAATCACTTTGCGTACGAAATAAACACCCACATATATTAATGAAGATAGGAAATTAAGATAAACTGTGAATTACGAAGCTGAAGAATAAGAAAAAGATAGGGACCTCCAACGGCAAGATTGACAACCATGAGCATAGGCCAGAGAAACTTGTAACGCCGAGCAAATGACTCTTTTGGTGGTGGCTAAGGTGGCTGAGTTGAAGACTCATGAGTGACCATTGTTGATGGTGAAGAAACTCATTGGGTTTTTGTTTGGTGCTCTTGAAATTGTTTTAGTTGTGCTGTTTGTGAAAGACCACAAGCAAGCACTCAATCAATCAAAAGTTAGATACTAAACCAAAATACTGAAAGCAAAAACAACAAAAGCACTGAAGTTGCTTTTGGAATCCCTTGTTACTGTTTCTCAAAAACATGAAAAATATTGTTGTTTTTCTTTTTGGAAAGTGTAGAAATGATTTGAACTTACATTTTTGGGTTTGTTGGTGTACAGCTTTGGACCTTCGCTCATCATTGCTTCAAAAGTTCTTTTCTTTGTCAACTGTCAACACTCTTTTTCAATCACCTACTACAAGGTTGGATCCGGATCTTCTCCATTTCAAAATGAAATAAAGTGTCCATTTTAAAGGCTGAGATTCATTTCAAAGATATCTAAGGGCTATAATTTCGCCACCTCTTTTAAAATTAGTAACTCAAAAGGTTAATGTTGGTTAGTTTTCTAAAATAAAAAATATATGGCAATTACAACTTCCAGACTTATGAATGGGGGTAAAGGAGGCCCAAATTTAAGTTGTCTCGTGATTTGAAATTTGACATTTTATTCACCTAGTATGTTTTTGGCTCCAAATTAAAAAGTTAGCTTATTTTACTATTCAGCTTATTTTTGCTACTATTTATGGGCCTTAGTGCACTTTTTGGTACTATTCATGAGTCTCACTGTACTATTTCAGCTAACTTTTACCTTTATCTACAGTACTTTCAGTAAAAAGTTTTCAGTTTCAGTTTTCACTTTGACTGAAATTTAAGTTGCCTACATGTGGTTTGAAATCCCATGATACAAGTATTTCGCTGAAATTTTTTTTATTTTTTATTTTTTATCTTATTTGATCTTGTATTTTTATGTTTTTTTTTGTGTGTGTGTGTGTGTGTGTGTGTTTGGAGGAAAGATACATAGAAGTGAAGCAAAATTACATATCTAGTCATGTTTTTAACAAAGATAGGTTACAAAGCCATAACTAAGCTAACCTCAAGTGGGTAAAGTGTCAAATTTCAAAGCACAGATAGACAACTTAAATTTCATCCAAACTATAAGTGGTTAAATTGTAATTTGCCAAAAAAAAAAAAAAAAAAAAAACCAAAAACTATGAAGTTTTTTGCCAAAGGCCCAAAGGAGAAGGAAAAGAAAGAAAAACGCGAGTCCACTGCCGACAAAGGCGTCATGATTGAAGAGGTTGGCGGTTGCGGTCATGGCGGTTTGCTTTCAGAGGATGAGACCATCACCGCAGAAGTCCACCACTGCCACTACTAGCAACTCCAATGGCCACAACACCACCATACCCAATAGCTTTCAACGAAAAAAACAAAACTTAACAATAATGCTAATGTTTTGAGTTTTTATGTAAAACAACATTAACTTGTAATGTGTTTAAATGCAGTTATTTTTATTTTTTATTTTTAAGGAAAAACCACAATCATGTTGATGAGTTGAGTAATAAGATTTAATTAAGGTGACATATTTTACACCTTAGATCTATTTTAAATAGATCTTGTCCATGAAATGGATACTCTCCATTTCTCTTTGAAATGGAGAGGATCCATATCCCTACAAGGCTACGCACTCTAAAATTTTGTCAAAGAATTTTTTAATTATTTAATCCAATCATCCCTTTTTACCGTATGTTTGTGTTTGTTTCCATTAAAAATATTTTTAGAAAATATTTTCACCAATTTTTGGTGTTTAGTTGCACTAAAAACATTGGCTATTCAATTATTCAATACATGAAAAATAGTGCTATCTTTTCGAAAACTATACAAGAAAATCTAAGATATAAGTATGACATGTTAGGTCCAATGGATTAGGTGTTGTTAACCAATGACAAAAAGATTGAGTTTTGTTGAGTTCTTAATGTAACATTATGAGTCCAAGATGAAAGTTATTTGTGGAAGAAAACTGAGTTTTTGTAAGTTTGATTGCAAGTTCAATTGATTGAGAGAAGAGTTCGACCCTTGTTTGATTCGAAGTTCAACTGATCAAGTGTTAGGACATATGTGGAACTTGTTATGAACATATGTCATTTAGAATTGGCTAATCCTTTGACAAAACGCACTTTACTTATAATTGGGTAGATCTAGGATGTGTTTAATACTTCAAGAAACAAGAGTTCAAGTCCAAGTATTGAAGTCGTGCAAATCTATCCAAGAATTAAGTGATGAAGTGTTGTTCATTAAAACTCGACAGATGTATCTATTGAGAATTACAAAATTCAGATTTGGGGGATCTGTTTTTCACACATATCCAAGCTATTTGTGTAGGGTTTCTTTTCTCACAACCCTAGACATATATTTAAGGGTCGTCGTAAGGTTGTTGCACTTGTTGTTACATGAATATTATGACCGCTGTGGCTCAAGGATACTCCCAAATGGAAGAAGTAGACTATGATGAGACATTTGCTTCTGTAGCTCGTATGAAATCCATCAGGATTCTCCTAGCCCTGGTGTGTCACTTGAAGTTCAAGCTTTACCAAATGGATGTAAAGACTGCATTCTTGAATGGATTTCTTAAAGAAGATGTCTATGTGGCTTAACTTAAAGGATTCATTGATCCACACTTTCCAAATCATGTGTTGTACCTCAAGAAGGCACTCTATGGATTAAAGCAAGCACCTAAAACTTGATATGATCGGCTTACATAATACTTGGTCTCACATGGTTTCACAAGAGGAAAAGCTGATCAAACATTCTTCATCAAGAGGGAAGATGGCAAGTTAACAGTTGCTCAAGTCTATGTTGATGATATCATCTTCAGGTCTACAAAGGATGAACTTGCTCATAATTTCTCCAAACTCATGCAAGCCGAGTTCGAGATGAGCATGATTGGAGAGTTGAATCACTTCCTTGGGTTGCAGATCCGTCAGCAAGAGTCAGGTATATTCATATCTCAATCTAAATATGCTAAAAATCTTGTGAAAAAGTTTGGTTTAGATTCTGCTAGTTCTGTTAGAACCACTATGAGCCCAAATGTTAAACTCACTGTTGATTTGTTGGGAAAAAGTGTTGATTCTTCTCTATATAGAAGCATGATAGGTAGTCTTCTTTACCTTACTGTTAGTAGACCTGATATTAGTTACAATGTGAGATTGTGTGCTAGATATCAGGCTAATCCTAAAGAGCCTCATATGATTGCTTTGAAAAGAATCATAAAGTATGTCAAAACCATTGCCGATTTTGTTGTGTGGTTTAGCAAGGACACCAATGATGTCTTAGTTGGGTATTCTGACGCAGATTAGGCTGGGAATGCTAATGATAGAAAGAGTACTTCGGGGGTTGTTTTTATGTGGGTAATAATCTTATCTCCTGGATGAGTAAGAAGCAGAATTCCATCTCATTATCTACTGCAGAGGCTAAATACATTGCTGCCAGTAGCTGCTGCACCCAACTTCTGTGGATGCAAAAACTTCTCCTTGTGACAATATTAATGCCATTAACATCTCTAAGAATCATGTTCAACATTCTCGAACAAAACATATAGATATTCGACACCACTTCATTGGGAGCTTGTCAAAGATAGTACTCTCACTCTTGAGTTCATTCACACTCATGATTAGAAGGCTGATTTGTTCACTAAACCTTTTGATAGCAAACGGTTTGAATTCCTTCGCCAAAACATTGGTGTTATCTTCATGGATTGATCTCCTCTCCTTCTCCTCCTTCCTCATGCATTTGCATCTAGTTTTATGCTATGCTTTGTTTAACATGTTTTTGTTTGTTTGTTTTCAGTTTTGCTTTATTTTTTTTTTCATAAAAACTTTTTTTGAAAAATTAGAAAAATACAAATACAGTGTGTTTTGTGTACATTGGTACTTGTGTACCTTTGATGGCCATTGAAACAAAGTTTTCTAAACTTTGTATCTTCTGTAACTTTAATGAGCATCTCAATTTACAACTAAGCAAGTGAGTTTTGTGGCTCATGTTTGTGATGAGTACGATTAAGTCATCTCTTATACTTAACACTCATATCACTCTTTTCGATAGGAATGACTGAAAAATCCTAAAAGAATGGCATAAATAACTATCTCACCACTAAAGAATCAAAATGCTTTTAAATATGGTTGCAAGCATGTTTCTAGGAGATGTGGAAGTTATAAAATGTACCTTGAAGGTGATAGTCCCCATCAAGCAGTTATGATTGTGTCTGAGTTAAATTGATTTTCTCATATCTCAAATCATCATAACGTGAGACACTTATACAATCTTGCGATGTCTTTCACACACAACATGCAAAATTCTTTGCTAAGTTTGATACATGTGCAGGTACAATGTGATTTGGTCATCACAAGGAATATATGTGTTAATGTATGCTCACTAAACTGTCCTGACTTGTTTTTGAAATATAAAATTGGTTAGACTTATTTAGTGTGTGACAGTGTGTGCATGTGTTTGGTTCCTAAATGCTTTACATTTTTCTTGTTGAGAGATGTTTTTGAAAGCTTAAAATGTTGCTTGAATCTTTGGTTGAGTACCTCGCTTGATTGCATTCATTTCTGTGCTTTTCTCTTCTTTGAAAAATTGTTTTTATCAAGCTTGACAACTTCTCGATAGATCTTGACATATAGCTATCTATCGAGACACTTGGACTTCTTTTCTAAACAGATCTTAACGCATCTTCAATCCATCAAAGCTTTCTAGAATTTGTCTCGATAGCTTCTCGATAGATTCTTGATCCATCGAGAAAGTTTCTATCTAGCTGATAGCTTCTCGATCCATCGAGGCATTTTTCTGTCGACAAATTCTCGATAGCACCTCGACAGATTCATCTGTTAAGAATTAGTGCTCGACAGAATCTCGATAAATCCTCGTTCCATCGAGACTTGTTTTCTTTAAATAGATCCAACGCGATATCTGATCTCATTTCTTCGATCTCTCTTGATAGAAACCTGCCCTTTCTCTCTAAATCTCTAACCCATTTGGATTTTGACCTAGAGTGATCATTTCTTCTCTAGTATGGTATTTCTCTCTCTCATTCTTCATGCATTTAGACTTAGGTTTTGGATTTTAGATAAAATTTTTGGGCTTTTTACAAATTGATGAGTATTTTGTGAAATTTTTGGGTTGGGTTTTGCTTAAATGATGTTATATGCTCATGCATTGCATTTCTTTTGCATTTTCACAATGTTTCATGCATTTAGATGTGAGTTTTATATGTTGGAACCTTGTGTGCTGGTAGGTTTAGATTGGGCTGAGCCCATGATGAAATTTTTGTTGCACGTCACATGATCATGCATTATTCATGCATACGTTCCTTTCATTTCCTCGTTGGTACATTCTGTTGATTGGTGCTTTTCTGTTTGTCTCCTTCTCTCTTTCTCTCTCTCTCGGATAGTCTATGCATGGCATCCAAGTGCAAATCCGTCCTGAAACCCTCTTCATTCCAGGGCATCTTCTTTTGATTCCACACCTCTCCATGTCAGGTTTCGTGATGAGAAAGCCCGTCAGGACTTCTTAGAGAACTTCTCCAAACGTGGCATTCATTCGAAACACCACGTTATCCTATCAGACTTCTCCGATACTACTTTTCTGACTGTCATAAACAAGTGGGGTTGGGAATCTCTTTGTGAGATACTCATGAGTTGTCCCTCCGTGATCATACAGGAGTTTTACTCCAATATGCAACGTTTTAATTATTCTATACCTTGTTTCATTACTTCTGTTCGAGTTACTCGTATAGTAGTTCCTCTAGAGCTTATCTCTGATGTGCTACATATTCCTAGGGAATCGCATCCTGATTACCACAAATGTCCTCGTCTAAAGACTGTGCATAAAGACGAACTTCTGTCTCTCTTTTGTGAGACGCCTTCTTTATGGGGTGATCATTAAAACACCTCATGCTCGGGCTTTGCAAAAGGTCCGAGATTCTTGAATACGGTGATGACATTTGTTTTACATCTCTTGTCTCACTATAATTCTATTATTGAGCCCCGTGATCGCTTTTTGTTGTCCCTTATTGATGACTTTACTATTGACTTTCCCTCTCACTTCATACTCTCCCTTATAGATGTTTATAAGGATACGACGACCCGTGATAAACTTATGTTTCCTTTTGCTATCACGAGGATCATTCACCACTACTCTATCTCTTATCCTGAGTCTCCTCATTTCACCATCATGTGTGCCATTAGCATGGTGACTATTCGACGGAGCGAGGCCCAGCTTCAACCAAAGTGACCACAGACCGAGACGGCGACTCCTCTAGCCCATTCCACTCCATCCACCTCCGCTCCTTCTTCTTCTGCAGGTGTGTGATGCTCGAGGCGATTATGGTGCAGCTTCAGTGCATGGATGCTCGCCTTGATACTCTCACTGATGAGATGAGTCAGGTGACCACTCGTGTGGGTCGCATTGCACGATGTCAGGCTCACCTTGGTGGCTTCGTTGCTTCTCCCTCTTCATCTCCATAGGCTTCAGAGGACGAGGACGATGATGATGGCTTCGGTGATGATAAGGACGAGGACGAGGACGAGGACGAATGACTTGCCCTTTGTCATTTGTGACAAAAAGGGGGACGAATTTTGGGTATGAGAGTAGTCATGTACTTAGGGGGAGTTAGCATAGGACCTTTTTGTTAGGGGGAGTGTTTTACATTTTTTAAAGGATGCAGTGAGGACTTATGTATCTTTTATTTTCTTTCTTTTTAGATACATTATCCTTTTGTACATGGGTCTTGTGACCACTTAGTGATAGCAAACATTGTATTTATCTTTGATATATATATTTGATGATGTTGTTATCCTTTTCACCTATCTCTCCATGTGTTGTTTCTTTTCTCTCTTTATACCCATGTTTCTTATTATGTATGCAATCTTTTATTTATGTTTCACATTAAGATGTCTTAATGAGTTTTGTTTAAAGTGTTTTAGAAAGACAGATTGTCAAAATTTATCATGCCATGAACTCTCTTCTTGCAAAGTTTTTCAAGAGTTTGTGTTACGATTAGATTTTATTGTATTCAACAAGTGATTATAAGTTTAGTGTTTTATGACTTCTCTCATATTTCATTTGTTTATTTTGGTTTTATCACAGATTGCTAAAGAGGGGGGGGGGGGAGATTGTTAGGACATATGTGGAACTTGTTATGAACATATGTCATTTAGAATTGGCTAATCTTTTGAAAAAACACACTTTACTTATAATTGGGTAAATCTATGATATGTTTAATCCTTTAAGGAATAAGAGTTCAAGTCCAAGTATTGAAGCCATGCAAATCTGTCCAAGAATTAAGTGAAGAAGTGTTATTTATTAAAGCTCGACAGATAGCTTGATAGATGTATCTATCGAGATTTAATATTTGAAACTTGATAGATAACTCGACACCTGCATCTATCGAGAATTACGAAATTCAAATTTCTAGATATGTTTTTCACACATATCTTAGCTATTTGTGTATGGTTTCTTTTCTCACAACCCTAGACATATATAAGGATTATTATAAGGGTTGTCGTAAGGTTGTTGCACTTGTTGTTACATGCATATTGTGATCGGAGACAATCTACCCTAGTTCATCTTTCTCTTGAAGAAGCTGTTGCGTTTGTATGTCGTAGGGTTTTGTAACCAAGGAGCTTCTTGATCTTCATCGTGTGGATGAACTGAAGAACTTTATAGCCAACATCCTTCTCAAGTTGGTGTGTTAGTCATGTACTAGGATCCGTGCATCAATTGGTTTGTCATGTACTTGGAGCCATGCATTGAAAGGAGAGACTGTCATTACATTAAATTCACTCGGTGGGGATTTGCCTTGGTGGTTTTTCCTATTCATAAACAAATCACCTGTGTCGAATTTATTTTTTGCTACATTTAACTTAGTTGGTGATTTGTTTATGCTATCACGCGTATTGCATGTTAAATTGACTTAATTAATTCACTTGGCTAATTAATTGGTTAATTTACCTAAGGGGTCAATACATTCTTGGCCTATAATCAAGAATTGCAAATTCAATTTTCTCATGTTTGATGTGATTAATTTAGTTGACTGTACATGTGGGTTTTTCAGTTTTTGTAACCTTAATGAAGAGTCTATATAAAGGCCCATTAAGCATGACTTGTAAAGAGGTTAGAGAGATAGAAACCTAAGTTTTTTAGAGAGTTGATTTGAGCCTCCACTAACAATCAACATTGTTGTCATAGTGCAAATTAAAGTTGCTTGTCTAAACCTCAAAGTCACAAACGGAGAGTTTTAGGGTTAAGTCTTTTCTTAAAAGGGAAGATTTAGGATTAAGTCTAGTGTATAAACTTCAATTCTATTCTAGTGGGCCAGTTTACCTTGGAATTGATAGGTTAAATCCCTCTAGATTATTACTGTGAAACAATATGTTTCATAGGTTTTGTTGGGTCACCCTATTGTTGTCTTATGTTATTTTTTATTGAATTTACTATTTTATTGCTTTATTGGTGACATATTTAATATATGGCAATTAACTTAGAAATCAATCTCTGAATCTAGCATTTTGTTTGTTTCAATGGAAAACATTGTGTAAAGATAGTTTTCTGTGTTTTCTAGTATTTGGCAGCACCAGAAAAAATAAATCAAAGGAAAACTATCTTTGGTCAACAGGAAAAAAAAATAAGACTTTTTTTTTAGAGATTATTTTTCACTTATTAATTCATAACGGATTAATTATTTGAAGTTGATAATTTTGCTGTAAAATCAAGGGGTCTAAAAAACCTAACTTGACCCCCTCGGAGAAATTGTATGGAAAATTAACCTTTTTTTTTTAATTTCAATTTTTCCAAAAACAATAGAGTCAAATATTTATTTTTCTGAACAAGAATAATTTAAATTTTCTGGAAAATTTATGATCTGATCTTACTCCTAGTCCTATCCAATTGTGACATATTTGTGCTTAAGTTAAATGATAATTAAATAATAATAATTTTTTGCTAAGGTTAAACGTGGACGGATTCAAACCATAGAAATTTAACCAACAATGGAGGAGGCAATCCTTAGGCCACAAGCTATTGGTAATCAAATAATTATTTATTCATTGAAGTCATATTTCACATTCTTCATATATCAATGAAATAATCATTAATCATATAATTCTTATCATTTTACATTGTCTGCTTTTTTTCCCCTCATGACATATAATATAATTGTAACTAATTTTTCTAGTTTTTAATGATATTATATACGACAAAATAAATTTCACATGGCCCTTATAAAAACATCTCTACGAATTATTTTAAAATGAAATTATAACAAACCCGCACATGACATGGCTAGTCATAATAATTACAACAGGAATGAAAAAGTACTGCAAGGGAGCTCCTTGTTCCATAACAGAGCATGAAAACAATTATTCAAAACCAAACATACCCATACACATAGGTATTTATCAATACTACCACAAAAGGTTTCTACAGAAATTGAGTACATCTAATGAGATACACGGCTTGACAGCTCTTTTAGGGTATTTAGAGCAAAAAAATAACACCAGTACATACGATCCTCAACCAAGTTGAAGCGTCATTGCTGCCAATGAGGATTAATATGAAGAACACTGACTACACTCAAAAAGAAAATAATGCAAGATAGCAAAAAACTTGTAAAGAAGGCTAGAAGATCAATTTCATACCATTTGCCGTCACTTACCTCTGAAGATTTTTGTGGTGATGGAGGTGATTCATCTATAAAGGTGCAACTTTTCCTTAGTGGTGCATCGCAAAGAAATGGATTTCCTTCATAGCTGCTCTCTCCAAATGTTGAAAATTGTTTTTTCATGTCTGGAACTTTGCCTGATAAGTTGTTGTAAGCCACAGTAAAAGCTGCGAGAAACGTCAGATCAGTCAATGCTGAAGGAATTTCTTCACTCAAATTGTTGTGAGAAAGGTCTAAGCTCTCCAATTGAGTCAAATTTGAGAATGTTTTTGGAGTAGAACCATTTAATTGATTGTGAGACAAGTTCAATGCGAAAATTGAAGATAGCCGTCCTAGCTCTGGTGGGATTTCACCTATTAGCTTGTTGAATGACAAATCCAATGTAGACATCATATCAAGGATGAGACCCTGGTACAAGTTAGACTTATATTTCGTCAAAAACTCAATTTCAACTGGTATATGGATATAAAAACTTGTCCCTTCAATTATGTGGTTCTTGTTTAGAAGAGATTTATATGGGAAGGAAAAACCACTGCCCCCAATACCATAGTAGTATATGTAGACAAATTCACTAGCAGCTAGCTTCCCAAATGCTACGTTGTAAAAGCAATATGGTATTGTCCCAGAAAAAAAGTTTCTTGAAAGATCCATGATGCTTATCTTCTTTAACCAACAGAGCTGCTTTGGAATCATACCACTAAACTGGTTGCCACTCAACAAAAGTACTCTTAAATTAGAAAATCTGTAAATTTCTTTAGGGATGTTTCCGGAAAAGCTATTATCTCTAATGTCTAATGTCACAAGATTTGATGAATTGAGAACAGCCTTTGGTAGTGATCCTGTGAGATTGTTCCCCCGCAAAAGTAGGTTCCCCGCATATTCTAGATTCAAGCAAGAAGGTAACAATCCCAACAGCAAATTATAAGAAAGGTTTAATATATCAAATGAACTTAGTCCACATGGAATCTCACCCTCAAAAAAGTTGTGACTAAGGTCAACATTCACCAACGTTTTAGTATGATTATTATTTACCATCCATACAAGAATTATACCTGACATGTGATTGTTGCTAATATCTAGGTAACAAACTATTAGGCGTACCACTGGAAGAGTACCTGTGAAATAATTATTGTTTAATTCCAAAGAAAGTAAGGATAGGTTGAAGTTCTTTGAAAAAATTTCACTGTGAAATAATTATTAGATAACCTCAAAATACTCAAGATGGTGCAATTGGCAACCAATTCCATTGGTACCTCTCCAGAAAAATTATTCAAGGACAAATCCAATTTATGTAAATTACTCATGTCACCAATTGAGGATGGGAGATCACCTTCAAAATAATTTCGGGATAGATTTAGATATTCTAATTTTGGAATAATCTTTCCGATATTTTCTTGAAGTTGCCCATCAAGGTTATTGTCAGAGACATCCAACCAACAAAGATCCATGGAGCGATATGATGGCAAATGAAATTGACCCACAAAAGAGTTACTTCGAAGACTTAACATTTGTAGTCTAGTATTGTTTTCAAGCAACCAAATGGGGAAGCTTCCATTCAACTTATTGTAAGATATATCAACGACTTCCAATTCATGTTGGTCGAAGAGAAACTTAGGAATGTTACTTGTGGGCTTGTTTAGACTACAGTTAGACAGTAATAACACCTTTAATTGAAATGATGGGTCCCAACTGGGATTTTCAATTTCGATATCGAGCTTGTTGTTGTCACTAAAAAGTTGAATCACCTTAAGCTTGGAGTGATTAGCAAACAACCTAAAGGAGAATAAACCTTCAAAAAGATTATAACTCAGATCAATGTGCTCAAGGGATGTCCAGCTGGCTACAGGAGACAAAGACAAGTTTCCACTGAATCGGTTGTAAGATATATCTAACAACCTAAGAGATGTCAAATTGGTTAAGCATGGAGGAAGGATTCCTTCAAAGTTATTACGACCAAGATCTACCTCTTCCAGTTTCTTCAATGCACACATTTCTATCAAAAGCAATATGATTAATTAGTTCTGTCTATCCTAAAAATCTCCTAAAATAAGAATAAGTAAAACAAGTAAATTAGTATACGCGATCAAAATAATTAATTTCGACTCCTGAAAAAGTGAATGATCAATTGTTTGTGCATTCAAGTTGCAACCAATTAGATCTATTCTATATCAACCTTTCACTTTCCCTTGTTTTTACACTGCCATTCAATTTTAGAAGATTAACAAATTGTCCAATTTGATTTCATAGTAGATTCTTACCTCGAATGGGTAAAGTTCCATTAAGTCGATTAGAATATAATGATAGAGCCTTGAGTGAAGGTAGGGCTCCAATATATGGAGGGATACTTCCAGTGAAAGAATTATAACTCAAATCTAAAATTTTCAAACTGTTGAAGTTTGCCATATCTACAAAGAGAATTGACGATAGATAGTGTCAAGAGAAAATGGCTCATTGGCTTATACTAAAAGAACTTACATATCACAAGAAAATTATTCTTGCAGTTAAAATAGATGGTGGAATGTTTACCCTTGAATGGTAGGCTTCCATTAAGACCATTTCCTTGCAGGATGAGGACCTCCAAGTTGTTTAGATTAACCGCTTCTACGTCATCGGTAAAGAGATATGTATTTATCAAATTGAAACTAACAGTACAAATGGAAGATCTAGTACAATAACACATTTCATATTGAAGCCACACTACCACAATCATTTACATATATCAAGCATTTTGTGATTTTTAACATGAAGAAAGTAAATCTCAATAAAGGTAAAATCGGTTATAAAATCTCAATCTTTTTCTACACTTTTTCATGGTATTCTTGAAGAAGAAAATTTAAATTTGCACGTACTGTGGCTAGAAAGAGGCTCTTCCATGTAATTGTAACTTAGGTCAAGATATTTAAGAACTGGGAGGTCACCTAAGAATCTTAAAATTTCCTTGTCAAAGTGATTCGATCTTAAATTTAAGCATGCCAGCTTGCTCATTTTGGACAAACAATTGGATTCTGTAAAAAACATATTCAACCAATTGTGAAATCCATGAATACAATGGGATAGGAGTGTATTCATTATCACAATAATCACAATACAAAAATGAATAAATAAATAAATGAATGATCTATCAAGAATCGTATGTGATTTCTGGTACGATCATTTCTACATCTTGCACTGTTGATATGTGAAGTTTTACTATTGGAAACCATATGTAACTTTGAAAGCAAAAGAAGGTATGTGCACTTATCATTTAAATACAATGTGTGGGCTCTTGTTTCTACCTTTCTTATTTATGAAGTGAAGATCAAGTGTACATGACTGCATCAAAGCCCAATGATATGCATATTATTGGTAGTAGTTGCTAAGAGCATCTCCAGCAGTTTCTCCAAATTTTTGTATTGTGGGAGGGTGAACAGTTACAGTTACCTTTTACTTACCTACTTTTTCAAATACATTTTTCAACAGACTTACTATCATTTTTCTATCATATTAAAATGGAAGATCTAGTAGAATAACACATTTCATATTGAAGCCACACTACCACAATCATTTACATATATCAAGCATTTTGTGATTTTTAACATGAAGGAAGTAAATCTCAATAAAGGTAAAATTGGTTATAAAATCGCTCTTTTTTTTTTCAGACTTTTTCATAGTATTCTTGAAGAAGAAAATTTAAATTTGCACATACCGTGGCTAGGAAGAGGCCCTTCCATTTTATTGTAACTTAGGTCAAGAGATTTAAGAACTGGGAGGGCACCTAAGATTCTTAAAATTTCCTTATCAAAGTTATTCCAACTTAAATTTAAGTGTGCCAGCTTGCTCATTTTAGACAAACAATTGGATTCTGTAAAAAACATATTCAACCAATTGTTAAATCCATGAATACAATGGCAAAGGAGTGTCATAACATGTTATTCATTATCACAATAATCATAATATGAAAATAAATAAATGATCTATCAAGGATCGTATGTGATTTCTGGTACGATCATTACTACATCCTGCATTGTTGATATGTGAAGTTTTACTATTGGAAACCATATGTAGCTTTGAAAGCGAAAGAAAGTATGTGCACTTATCATTTAAATACAATGTGTGGGCTCTTGTTTCTGCCTTTCTTATTTATGAAGTGAAGATCAAGTGTACATGACGACATCAAAACCCAATGATATATGTATTATTGGTAGTAGCTACTAAGAGCATCTCTAGCAACTTCTCCAAATTTTTGTATTATTCGGAGGGTGAACAGTTATAATTACATTACTTTTTTACTTACATACTTTTTCAAATACACTTTCTAACAGACTTATTATCATTTTTCTATCTTATTAAAATAGTATTTCATCATTATTTCTTTATTCTTTCTTCAATCTTTCTTTATTCTTGTTTTAATCTTTCTTTTTCTTTCCTCTATTTATTTTCAACAACTATATATTTCAAATTTCTAACGGCTATATTTTTAAATTGCCAATGACAATATTTTAAATTTTCCAATAGTCATATTTCTCAATGGTAATATTTCTTAAGCGATTTTTATTCTTATTATTCATTAACTTATAATTAATTTCCTTAAAACAAAACTTACAGTACTTATAAAAGTCCACCACATGTTTAGGCCATTTATTTATTTTTTCTTATTATTCATTAGCTTATTGTAAGGACTCAATTCGTAACGACCCCAAAATGATGTTGGGTTCGTACGTTAAAAAACCCAAATAATATAATTTGTAGAGCGTGGGTTTGAAAGGCTAGGCTTTGGTCACTGGACGATGGTTGGTCGTGGTGTTCATACGAAAATAAACTATGTTCGCTCAAGAAGTCTTTCTCTTCGGTACGGCCTCGGAGGCTCTGGTTCTTAACCTTTTTTCCCAGCCCTTTTTCTGGATTGCTTACTTCCCCTTTTATATTAGCCTGCACCCCTCATCCAGCATCCACGTGTAGGTTCGACTTTCTAGGATCGATACTTGTACCATCAGCCCATACTCAAAGTGGTTGGGGGTGGTTGTAAAAGCTGAAGAGCATTGCTCTGTCTGACGCAAAGTATTCAATGGTAGTAATGGCAGCTTTTCCTTTGTCCTTTGTCGTCATATTATCCAGGGGTCCTTTCTCTATCAATGGGGATATTTTAGGTTTTTCCCAAAACTGTTCCTATATCGTTTTGGCCCTTTCTTTTAGGAGGGCCTTGGGGATGCCGAGGACAGAGTCATCCTCGGCTATGTCTCAAGGCTACTTGGACTTTTATTGTATGTCCTCGGCTATATCCCACCTCGGCTTGGGCCTTGGGCCCTAAGGTAAAATGGGCCGGGGTCACAATTTCTTTGGCCCCACACTTATAATTAATTACTTAAAAAAAATTTAAAAAAAAAAAAAAACTTACTTTCTTATCATTAGAAAGAGTCCACCACATACCACACGGTTAGACTATTCTTTCTTTCTTTCTTTCTTTTTTCTCTTATTATTCATTAAATTAATTAATTTCCTTTAAAAAATTAACATAATTATTATCATAAAAAAAAGTCCACAAGCACCCCCTTCGTTTTTGGTTTCATCATAGTCACACACACACAAACACACACAAAGAAGATAAGAGAAATCCTTGTCCATTGCCACCTCTTCGTTGCCACTCATCTTCCTCTCACTGTCGAGTGAATGCAACCAGGATTAAGTTAGATCTATTTGTTGTTTTTGTTTTGATCTTAGTTTTGTTGTTCTAATTAACTTTGTCTTTTTTTTTCTTTTTTTTTTCTTGATCTGTTGTTGTTTTTATTTTAGATTTGTTATTCTAATTAAATCTTTTTTTCCCTATTTTTGATTTGTTGTTGTTGTTGTTGTTGTGATGATTCTGATTTTAGATTTGTTGCCCTAATTAAATTTCTTCTGATTTTAGATTATGTTTGTGTTTTGATTGTGTTACCGTTTAGATACATTTGAGAGAGAGGAATAAGTTCGGTTGAGAAGGGAGAGAGTGAACAAAGATGAAAGGAGGAAAGAGAAAGAATTTTTTTTATTCAACCGTGTATTTTTTTTAAGATATTAATAATGTTTTGGAGTTGGTACAGTGCTACTATAACAGCTCTAAAAAAAATTTGCTAAATTTTTAGTTTTAAAGAGGCTATTGTAGCTTCTTTTTTTTTTTTTTTTGGATTTGCTCTCCAAAAATAGGTTTAAAGAGCTTGTTGGGGATGTTCTAAAGAAGGGATAAAGTAGCAATGGTAGTGATGGTCATAATTTTAGGTTAAGTGGGACAATATTAAATTAAGTAAATATTAACCTGTAATTTTAAAAACAACTATTAATAATAATAAAAAATGATCCTTTATAAAATACACTTAATCAAATAAAAAAAATATTAACATTTTGTAACAATTGAGAGTTATTCAATTGTATTGTTTTCGTATTCTTGAACTAGTTGTTTGATCTTAACAAACAAGTAAGAGCAATAAAATACTGCATACATATCTAGCAACTATTCAAATAATCAACTAATGCAACTATATAAAAAAATAGGTTAAAATGTAAAATTCATCATTTCTGTTTTACTAGAATTAATTTCAATCTTTTATTTATTTATTTATTTATTGTTCAATTTAGTCTTCTAAATAATAAACTTGTTCAACTTAGGATTTCTTTCTATCTCCATCCAAATCACTCCTTTAACTTTGTTTTTTTTTATTTATTTATTTAAAACTCCAAAAAATCTAATAAAAATATATTTTAAAAAAAACTAAAATTTTCTAAATTAACTATTTTCAAATGTGAATTTTATTTTCTAAATTAACTAAAATTTTTGGGTTTTGCTATAAAAACTCATCCCAAAAAACAAAATCAATAGCAAAAAATTCAATCAAAATGTTCTAATTATAGAAAAATAAATAAATTCAGTTCTTCGCACTTAAAAAACTCACAAACGTATCAAAAAAAAAAGAAAAAGAAAAAAAAAGGCACAAACAGGACAATTCCATTTTGATATCGTATCAACAAAAATGAACTGTAGGGAAAATAATTTATCCCCAAAATCAGTCTCAGATCTGCCAAAACTAGAATCCACTTCCATACCAATCACAGAGATATATAAAAGTAAATACCGCGTAAGAAACTCAAACTAAGATTCAGAAAATCAATGGCAAATCCACTCTTCTTTCTTTGGTAAGCTACGCTCACACAACAAGAGAGTATTGTTGCATGCGTCTCACGCAACAAAAGAGAGAGCAAAAACTAATTAAACCAAAGAAATAAGAATAAAAATAAAAAACAAATAAAAAAATAGAGAGAGGAAAAAAATCGTCATCCAGAGAAGAGAGAGAGAGAAGATTGTCATTGCTCACGAATGCGAGGCTTTGATGACAGAGGCGATCTGGGCTTGTCGCTTGTTAGATGATTGTGGATCAGGTTTGATATGGGTTTTTGGTGTGGGGTTGTTATATGAGGGTGATGGTGGGTTGCGAGGCTTGATGGGGGTGGTGGTTTTGGTGATTTGGGGTTGTTTGGGTGATGGCTGACTTGACAAACGACGATGGCATTGGCTCCTTTGCAACAACACCATCGGGCCGACTCGGATCGTGCAACGAAGCCATGGAGCTCTCTCTCTCTGTCTCCCTCCATTTCTCTCTCACAGATGACTGCTATCATCCAAATATTTTGTGTGTGGAAAAAAGATGGGTTTAGATTTAGGATTTTTATAGTTATTGTGTTTGTGGATGATGATTAATTGATTATAAAGTTGTTTTACTTCTTTATCTGTTGTGTTTGGTTAGTGGGAAAATTTTGGGGAAAGCTTTCAATTTTTGAAGGGATTTTTTTTTTTTTTTATATATCAAAATATTACTAAAATAATATTTAGTTTATTTTTTTATTATATAATTTTTTATTTCAAATCTATTATTAATTCTTACTTATTAATATGACTAATTTACTCAAAGTAAGTTAATGATATTTATTATATAGATTTTACAAACTAGCATATTATTCATGTCACATTTGTTTGTAAGTTTTTTGTCGTAAAATTTGTATTAGTTTTAATATTTTTCGTGGTTCCAATTAGTTCAGTTGGTAAAGTCTTTGATAGTTGTATAAGAGATTTGAGGTTCAATCTTCACCTATACCAAAACTGATTGGTGTCTTGGTCTGATAATAAAGAGTTATTATCAGGAGCAGACGCCATAGGTTGAAACTCCCTCTCTAAAAATTAAAAAAAAAAAAAAAAACAAGCTTTGATATTTTTCATTTACTTAATGATGATTGAATTGTGTTTCTATTAATTCTTTTTTTGTTGAGAAAATGCTAAATTTATTAAAAATTTTACTACAAAAAACTTATAAACCGATATGGCAATGAAGTGACACTTCAACAAATTAAAGAATCAATAAGTATTGAATTACTCGTACATCAATTTATAAGACCTATGTAATAAAACTCGTAATATAATAATATAACTCTAATATTTTTATGATAAAAAAAAAAATCTAATATTTTAGGTTTTCTTAAGAGTAAAAAAAAAAAAAAAACACCTTATGGCCTAAATGGGATGGGACCTTTCTATGTTAGGGGGCCATAGACCATAGCCTAAATGGCCTAGGCCTAGGGCCGGCCCTGTTTTTAAAGGAAAACATTTGGAATCTCTATAAAAAATGATTTCAAATGCTCTTCTCGTCATATAGATAGAAGGCCTTATGTTTGAGGCAGTACCTCTATATATATAGTTGATATTTTTATCATGTTGTTAAGTGAAAATCACGTTGATATCCTGATAAATTTGGTTCCCAATCATGGCCATATTAATCAAACTACTATACAAAATTAACCAATCATTCAGATTTATCACAAGATGAGAGGGGGAGGGGAATTGAATTAAAGTTTAGTAGAAATTTCATCGAACGTATGACACCATTGGCATGCAAAACCAAAAAAACAAAAATAATGTACTGAAAATTTTCAAATTGACCAAACATCTCCACACGAAGTTATGATAGTAGGTAGGATGTATATTTTCTGCTGGTTCGAATGTGGTGCATGCAGGTTTTGATAGTCCCACAATTTTGGCACTACAACACTGTTTATTAAGATGCTTCATTTCTAAACAATGCTTGACTCAAATTGGGTTTGATGGAGATGGAATTGGGTCGAGAGAGGAAGAGATGAAATCAGATATAAATAATGAGAGAATTGGTAAGGACTGTTACACCATTTTATTTGGCTTTAACAAAACGTTGAGAGAGGGTAATTAAGAAGAAAGACGGAATGACATTTTTTATTTTGGACAAAAACCTGAATCATGCAAGCATAGTTGTTAAATCGTGAATCGTATCGTGAATCTTTTTTTCATTTTTATGTATCGTGTATCGTATCGTATCGTGTATCGTAAGATACACAAACACTATATAAAATTTATAAAACATTATACATATACATATATTTATTATAAAATTGAAACATATGCAAATAATGACTACTTTAATTATCACTTATGTTAAAGTATTTGACTAAGCTAACCAAATAAACCAAATGGAAATATATTTTTAACATCCATATCCAAAAGATAAAAATATCCATATCCAAATTCATTAGAGTTCAAAGTCACTACATATTATATTAGTCAAAATATTTTTTTTCCTAATCATATTTATCACTGCCTAATCAAAATCATCAAAATCATCTCCATAGTCCAAGTCAATGAAGTTATCATCTTCATCATCTTGCAAAATCATTTCATCATTGGCATCTTCTTGTACATCTTCTTCATCATCTCCAACATCCACTATCTCTTCTGGTTCTTCAACTTCAATAACTTTTTCTTTACTTTTCTTTTTGGCATTCAAATTTCTTGGACCTATAAAAATAATAACAAAAAATATATATTGTCAAAATTAGCATTTTATTCATAATATAAAAAAGAAAATTTCAATTTAATATAAATTTATACCTCTTTTTCTTTTTCTACTACATCCTTCCTCATTAACTTCAAAGCATTCATGAATGTCCATCCATGAAGTATCTTCTGGCAAGCAAGGTTCTTCCTTTTCGGTAATCCATTCATCATCAGATTCCATATCCGATAGACAAATTGGATCATATGAGTCACCATTCTCTTCTCTCTTTATTTGTCTCAACTCCAAATTAATATTATAGTTTACAAACACCAAAGCATTCACTCTTTGTTGCTCAAGACGATTTCTTTTTTTAGTGTGTACATGATCAAAAGTACTCCAATTTCTTTCACATCCCGTTGCACTACAAGTTAGGCTTAAGACATGTATAGCTAAGTTTTGAAGCTCTTTGCAATGTACTCCATAACTTTCCCACCACAACGCTATATTACCAACAAAAGAAATTGTAAAGGGCTACAATATAATTATGATAACAACAAATAAAAAGCTACATTAAGATGATAATGATAATAACAATAGCACATACCTGGCTGCTTCTTTGTTCTTGTAAGTATAGCCATTTCTTTTCCAAACAAACCCTCAACTTTATCAAATTTCTCCAATTGTAGATCAATCCTACACCTCTCCAAAGTTGTAGGACACATCCTTTCAATCACTTCATAAAGTCCAACTCTCACTTCTTCATTTGCAACAAAGTTGGGATCATAATGAAACCTATCACAGTTTTATATCTTATAAATAAATAGGCATACAAAATATAAAGATAAAGATTAAAATATATAACAATTCAAATAATGAACTTACTTAGGATTGAGAAAATAAGCTGCTGCATGTAAAGGCCTATGAAGTTGAAGCTCCCATCTAGTTTCAATAATTCTTAATATAGGTCTATATCTCCTTTGCACATCATTAAAATTTTTCCGGACTTGCTCTTTTGCTCTATCCATAGCTTCATATATGTAGCCCATTGCTGGTTTTGCATCACCATCTACAAGCCTTAAAACTTTTACTAACGGGATCACACATTTCAAGCAAAATTTAATAGCAGGCCAAAACTTTGGATCACTCAAGACAATTAATTGGACATTAATGCCATCACTTTTCTTTGCATAGGGACTCTTAGTCCATTCCTCAGATGCAAACATAGACCTTAATCCAATCTTTTGTTGATATATACTCTTCAAAGTTAAGTAGGCAGTGGCAAATCTTGTGACACCTTGTCTTGCCAATTCCCTCCCTTTTGTATATTTTCTCATTAAATCAAGCACCCAAATATGACGGTAAATAAAAACAGTGATCTTCTTTGCTTTTTTTATAGTATTTGCATGCACAGGCAAATCACCAATGTCATGAAGCATCAAATCAATGCAGTGGGCAACACAAGGATTCCAAAAGATCTTACGTCTTTTTTCCATTAATTTTTCACCAGCTGAAACATAAGCTGAAGCACTATCTGTCACTACTTGTACCACATTCTCCTCTCCAATTTCTTGCACCAAAGAATCAAGCAATTGAAATAAATTTTCAGCATTCTTGGAAATATTGGAGGTGTCAATAGATTTAAGAAAAACTGTTCCCTTTGGACTATTGACAAGGAAGTTTGTGATAGACCTCTCTCTATTATCCGTCCATCCATCTGACATTAAAGTGCAACCTGTTTTTTTCCACTCATTTTTATACTTATCCAATGTGAAGTGCATATTTTCTACCTCTTTTTTCAAGAAAGTCACCTTGTTTCATGATAAGTAGGGAGTTTCAATCCCTTGCCATAATTAGCAACTGAATCCATCATTTTTTTAAACAAAGGGCTCTTAACTAAATGAAAAGGTATAGCATGAGCATAAAAAAATCTACAAATAGCCAAACAAGTTGCAGTACGATCTTTCACCAAGGAAGGTAAAGTCACTTGTTTAGAATTTGATTTCCCTTTTAAGTATGCATCCATGGTTCCCTTTTTTGCATTATCACCACCAATCTTTTGTAATTCATCTTCTTGAAGACATTCAACATCAAACTCATCATCAAGTTGCTCTTTTTTTTTTTTTTTTAATGTTTTCCAAAAGTTTGGCAAAATAATTTTTAACATCTTCGGGCACCTTCAAGCATGGTTTAACATCCTTATATGTATGTGCCAAATGGTTTTTCATTCTTATGACTCCACCCCAATATTCATTTGAGTAATAATTACATTTAAGCTTAAGCCTACTTGTCTTATCATCATTGATACGTAGACAATGATCCCAAGTGGGATCTTTCTCCTTATTTCTTTTCCTCCTATCACCCTTTTTTTTTATATACCTAAAAGCAAATATGAACACATGAATTTATAGTCAATCAACAATTTTTATGTACACAAATTAAGTATCACAGTCACAGTTACACTATCACAAATTCACAATATTAATATTAACATTACAAAATACATATATAAATATATATATATATATATAATAATATTTATATATAAACACTCATATACATACATTGATACATATTCAGTTATACTAAACTAATTTTTTATAAGCCACTCGATTATATTAAACTAAATTAACTAATATAATATGTTAATAACAATAAATAATTACAATAATTTTTCAGTATAAAGAATTAATCAAAAAATTTTATTAAGAAAAAAGAAAAACTAACCTTACACAGACAGTGGACCCAACGTGAGGCAGCACTTGTTGTTGTTGTTGTCTTGCTCTAGTAGCATGTGAGAGTGTGGGACTTTTGGGTTAGGAAAAGGAATAGAAGAAAAAGACAAGATTGTGGTCCTTTGGAGCTTGTGATCCCTTGATGAGAGATCTCCTGGAACTTGATGATCTAAAAGGTAAAAAGATGAAATCAAATAGAGAGGAAGCCAAAGGGGTTTTGGGAAAGTTGAGAGCTTGAGAATTGAGATACAAAGGAAAAAAACGTGTGGGTGACTACTGACTGGTGCAGCTATGTGTGGGTAAATAGATTTAATTGTGGTTCAATTTTTTTAGGGCTAAAAAATAAATAAATAAATAATTAAGAAGGCTTTTGTATTGGGCCAAACTACCAAAATAGCCCAACTTGCTTTTAAAAAAATGAAAAAACGTTTTGGGCTAAATTTGGGCTGAAATTTTGGTTAAAAAAGCCTATTTAAGCCAATTGTTTATGTATCATCCGATACAACCGATACGTATGATACGCACGATACGTACGATACATACAACTGTATCGTCCGATTCATATGCACCTATGATACAAATCAACGATACAGTACTTTTTTCAAACGATACGATACTGACAACTATGCATGCAAAGATCTTTATACGGTTTGCGAAATGATTAAGATTTAAGATGGTTAACAAACGTTTAAGATAGTGAAACGAAAATAAAATTTGCAAGAAATAGGAAGAATGAAAGGAGCTAAAACAGAGATAGGAATGTGGCATGATAGGTACCTGAATTTATGGCCGAGTCCTCCTCAGTCCTCACTGTGCAATTGATTTTTATTTTTAGAAAAGTGTAACTGATTTTTATAATTAATAATAATAAAAAATTTATTTGTATAATATACTATTAATTTGAGTAATTTTTCTCAAGCTCATTCTCAATTTCAACACGTGTTGTTGTCTTCTGCTTTTGATGATTTTTTTTTTTAGGCTTGATGAACTATATTTGTTTTCATTAGATGCGTGTGTAGGGGTCTAACTTGTCTTTTATTATAAAGTTTCAACCTATACCGTCCGTTTATGATAATTGCACTTTTTGTCATAAAATCAAGACACCAATCAATTTTCGGTGTAGACGGGGATTAAACCATAAATTTCTTATTTAACCATCAAAGACTTTATCAATTGAGTTAACTAAAACACACAAAGTTGAATCCCAACTTGGTGGATGTACAAAATGATGATGCGTGTCCTTTATTCTTTTTTTTTTTATAAGTGTCTTTTATTCATTGCATATGACAATGACATGTGCTATCTTTTAAATTTATGTAAACCTATTATGTCATATGGCAAACAATGATTTGTACACATCATAAATATTTGACACATCATAATGAGCCTCCTAAAATATTTGTAAATTAATTACAGTTATACATATTTGACATATGTAAAGTTTAGAATAGATGGATGTCCTCAAATTAATCCTAAAAACCATAGTTTGAATCTAATTATATCTAATATAATTTAAATCTAATAATTAAAAAGATTTTTCCTCTAAAATAAATTTAATTAATCGAATTGTGAGAAGATGAACAACTACAATATTTTTAATTTTATTTGGGATATTTAATCCTAAGCAAGACATAAATAGCTCGAAGTTCTTGTGTGTGTGTGTGTGTGTGATAGTAGAAGCAAAAGCTCACATACCTTCATTTCCTAACCAACTAGCAATTTTGTTGTCAAATAAGTCAAGATTTCTTAGCTCCTTGAAAGGTTGAAATAGAGACATGTTTATATACCAAGAATCATAATTTTGCTCTTGGTTTATACTGGCGAGCGTGAGCTTGCTTACATGACCAGTGGAGGTGCTACACTTGACCCGCTCCCAACTACAACACTCACTTTTTGTGTCATTAACCCATGTTGGAAGAAGGGGTTTGGTATGATTAGTTTTGGATTTTAGAAAGGTCTTCAGTTCTAGTAGACCCATCCTCTCATCCTCAATACAAGCATTGTGCTCATGAATTTGAACAAAAAGTATTAAAGCCCATAGCAAAAATTTCACTAAAGGCCACTCCATTGACAAATATGATTGTGAAACACCTAGTTTCATTCCTAGCTGTGAGAGTGCCTTTTTTTGTGACACTTAGGCCCAAGGATCCCGGGCCTAATAAGTGGTTTGGTGGACCAGGCCTTGACTCACCGCAGCTAACAGGCTGTTTAAGAGTCAAGTGATGCATAGAGGATGCTTCCTACAATACAAGTAAAATGACAAGTAAGGATATTTGTATTGAAAGACATATCAAAACAACAAGGTAAATTCGGAAAACATAATTAGCAAAGGGGCACAAAATAATGTTATAGGGATCCTTAAATTACTGAGACATATTTCATTAATACATTCTTTGTTATAGTTACAGAATGCTCACTAAGACGTGATACAAGGTTCAATCAAGCTCAAAAATTACAGTCTTGAATGGCTATTTCAGCCCTCAAAACTTGCAAAGTTTGATTCTCTTTGAATCCGAGTATGTGCAATAGTGGCTTTTACAGGATACTGGGAAGCAATATTAACTTTTCCTTTAGTTTTTTTCTTTCTTTTTAACAAAACTTCACTGATAGTTCTTTTTCTCTAAAAATCTCTCTCTCTGCCTTGTCTTCGTAACCTACCCCTCCTTTTATAATGAGGTTTTGGCATCCCAGAGGAACCATTGGTTCCCCTGTTTCGTCTTATGGTTAACAGAGCCTGTTCCGTGCCTATCACTTGGCAGGTTCCATTTCCTGTTTTTCTCATTCTTTCCTTCTTTCAGCTTTGATTCCTTTGAAAGTCCCTGGCTAGTTACCTTCTTCTGGACGTGCTGAGGTATGCCCTTCTCGGTCTTGCCGTTGGGTAGTTCCCTCTTTTGCCCTTTTTTCCCATCACTTGAAAGTCACCTGTTGCCACTCTCCTTTTCGTATTTCTCTGTTCTGGTTCCCCGAGATGCTTCCTGCTTGTGCCATGAGAGGTCGCTGGTTATTTCTTCTTTTTTTGCTGGGTCTTTTGGCGCTTGTGACTTTTGCCCTGTTTCTTATTTTCTTTTCTTGTCCTTTTCTTTCGAACTGTCTTAATCTTCTTTTGACTGTGCGCTAGGAAAGATCCGTGCCTCTTGATGGTTGCTGATGATCCTGGCTACTTAATCTCTTGCCGTGGTTTTCTTTTCCTTCTTGATGTTTCTTCGTTTGGGCTTCAAGCCTTCTAGGCCTGCTTTGTTATTCTTTCTTGGTCCCCTTGCACCTGCTTCTTTGAACTTGGCTTGTTTTCTTTTGGGCTTGGCTCACTCTTTTGGGCTTCTCTCACTGTGATCTTTTTAGACCTCAACATTTAGCCCCCCGAGCTCGTGGGTTGCCTGAAGCCCACACGTGAGTAATTCAGGTTTTCTAAGATTTTCGTAGGATCCCCTTTTTTAATTTCTCCTGGGTTCCCTTCTTTCTTACTTAGGATCCCGGCTTTGGTCACCTTAGTCCTTTACTGTGTGTTTTGTTCTCTCGTTTTGCAGTTTCCTCTTTGCACGGGATGTGGTAGTTGAGTATTTGGGGTAAAATTCCTTTATCCACTTTTCTCGTTTCCCGTAACTTCCATTAATAACTGCTAATTAATCTCTTCTTCAAAATTAAATTTTTTTGGCAACTGGCGCGTCTTTCCATATATTGTCTTCTCCAACTGCTCTTTGCGCCTTTATTGTGGCCGTTTCACATTATCACTTTGCTTCTCTGAGTCTTTCATTCTTGGGTCTCTCTTTTTTCTTTTCTTCTCTGTTATTCCCGTCTTCCCCCTTTTCGTTCTTTCAATTTCTTCTCTTCTCATTATTCGTGTTGTTCTAATGGCTTTTTCTTCTTCCCGAAAAAGGAGAGAGCGCACCCCAAGTCCTTCTGAGGGCGAAGGTTCTTCTGGGTCCGCTCCGAGTGATTCTCACGAAGTTATTGAATGTCCGGCCTTCCCTTTACGGGACCCCTGGTATTCTCCTAGTCCATTTTTTCCTCATGTATCTCATGGTGAGGCTCCTATGTCTCCTTATGCCTGGATGTTTTCTGGCCAAGCGGGTTTTGCTGGTTCTGCCCAGGTTCCAGACCCTAGAGAGATTTTTGACCTTCAGATTAGACAAGGAATTCGAGAGGCAGTGCCTATCTTTTTTGATTTTGTCCCAGGAAAAATCCAAGGCTGGCCCATCGGGTAGACAAGGAGCTATCTGATGTGGAGTTTGTGGGTCGCCTGGAGTGCGCTGGTATCCTAAAGGCAGTGGCTATTTCCAGGAATCTTGAGGGTTTCAAAGACGCCAAGGGACTCAGGCATCTGGTACGCCGTTGCTGTCCTTCCCTTCATACCTTTTTCTTTTTTGTTGGTGAATTGACGATTACCCTGGAGGATGTGGTTAATAACTTCCTTCTCCCGGTGTTTGGTGATATCAATCTTTCTGAAGAGGATCTTGTGGTGGAAGATAAACTGTTTGGTCATTTTGGTGGTCGTGCTGCCTCTCCTGGTGGTAAGCCGGCTAGAATGGGGAGATAGGTGATGACCCTTTCTCGTGAGAAGAATAAGGAAGTGAGGTGGGCTGGTTTTTTGGGATTTTGGCTTAGCAAGTTCTTGTTCAGCGAGTTCCCTGGGTACGGGGTTAAGTCTTCCTTTTTTCCGTTAGCGATCAAGTTGGCTCGAGGTACCTAATATCCTTTAGCCCCTCTGTTTTTGGGTCATGTTTATTCTCAATTGGACCAGCTTCGTGGAGATGAGACCGAGAGTGATTCTTGTTATGTGATTACCTCGTCTCTTCACTGTGCTATCCTTCAGATTTTTATGTGGGACTGTTCTGCAGCTACTTTGGCTAAGTGCAGGAATTTGAAGTTTGTGAAGGATAAATTCCAAGGATCCCCTGACATAGTGAAGGGTCTTTGTGGCAATTTGACTGATAATTTTCCCATTATTTTTCGTTGGATTAGCTTGAAAGATGGTGGCCTCAATCTTGTGGAGTTATTTGATCAAGCAGGGAACTTACATTGGAGATCTCCTCGTGAGTTTGGCCCTGGCTTTGCGTGTGATTCTGTGTTGTCTTCCTTTTTATCTTCTACAGGTAATACTTTTGACTTGCGCCGTGGTGATGAGGGCAGTCTGGCTTATCTTGCTTGCATTAGCCCCTCTTAGCTTCCTGTGCCCTCTTTGAGTTGCCTAAGATATACCCATTATTCAGCACACCAGGTGCTCCGGCAGTTTGGTTTTGACCAAGACATTCCTCCAATTTTTAAGGACATAGTGCCGTCCTTTCCTTCTTTGGATCCTTTCTTAAGGCTGCAGGCCTTTTCTTATTGGTCACGAAGGAGCCCCCAATTTGCAGTACCTAACTCCCAGAGAGGAGTTTTTGCTTCTAGTGGCTATAGTGGTTATTGGAGAAGAATACAGAAGTCTTTCGTCGACTATGTTGGCTCTAGTTTAGTTCGGGAAACCTTAAATCTTGGTATTGCCTCTGCTCCGACATCCAATAGGCATTTATCCCTTCCTACTGCTGGGATTGTTTCTGCTGCCGTAAGCAGCAAGACTGGGTTCGTAGAATGGCATGCTTCCAGGGGAGATTGGGTGACTTATGCACAAGATTTTCCTGGGACTTGGTTAGGTTACAGTCTCATTATTGGCACTTCCTCTGGAGTACCTATTAAGAAAAGTGCATTGGAGACAATAGGTGCTGCTACCGCTTCGGGTAAAGGCAAGGATGTCAAGCCAGAAAAAATGAAAACAGTTGATGTTGAAGATAGTATAGAGGGTGTGAAGATTGGTCCTGAGACAAAAAGAAGGAAAACTAGGAAATCTCAAACACACTTGGTATCCCAGGAAGGCAAGGAGGTCGGGCAACCTTTGGCTTCAAGGACCCGGAAGAAGACCAAGGTAGAGTCTTCTTTTTCCCAAGTTCCTGTGACTGCTTCAGTCCATGGTTCTTTAGGATCCTCTAATTTTGTATCCCAACCCCTCTTAGGACCCTCTGGGCGTACTCGTAGTAAGCAAAAGACTTCCAGAGAATCTGTAGAGAGAGAGAGAAAGGCAAGACCTCTTTCCTTCTTCTCTCTTTTTCACTTGTTCATATTATTGCAGTTATTTCTTCTTTGCTAACGAGTGATGGTTTCTTTTGCAGTCCAAACGCAAGTCTGATTTCAAGAAGGGCAAAAGCTAATCTTCTGGTGATGACGTGGTATGTATCTCTTTGTTCATGTTTTCCCCTTTGCTCTGGTACTGTGTTGTTTGCATCACCTCGTTGTTTTCACTTAGCACTGCTTCTCCCCCCCCCCCCCCCCCTTTTTTTTTAGGTGGAGATGTCTCCTCCTATGACCGGCAAAGTTCTGGAAGAAGAAGCTGTTACAGCCCTTTCTGTTGCATTTCCTATTATGGGGGAGGAGCCCCCTAGTGGTGGTCTGGCTGAGGAGACCGGGCAATCAATGCAGGGTTCCCAGGGTTCTCAGGATCCCGAAACTTCTAAGATCCCTGCATCTCAAAGTCCTCAGCTTGAGCGCACTCCTAGTCCCATCAGAACTGTGTTTCCTCAAACATTGTTAGTTAAAGAGACTTTGGGAGACACACCTTTATCCAAATAAACAGGTGAGTCATATTTCCCTTTAAAATAGCATTTTATCTTTATTTTTCTTTTCCTGTTTTTTTTTTTTTTAGTTTCTTCTTTCCTTTCTCCTTTTAGGTCAAGCTAGTGTGAGGTCTGCTCCCAGTGTTGCTTCTTCCTTGAAATCAGAAAACTCACAAGGTGAGTGTGAACTGTTTACACTGTGTTTCCTTTTTCTTTCATTCTTTCCCTACCCTCTTTTCTCTTCTTTCTTCCATGACAAAGCCCCCTGCATCTCTTCCTTCCTTTAACAATTTTGCCATCGGTTCTTCACCCTTTCTTCAACTTGTTTTATGTTCTTTCCCAGAATCTTCGAGGAAATTAGGGGATCAGAAGGAAGAGGCTCTACCTCAAGAAGCTGGTATTGGTTCATTCTTCTTTTTTTTGTCACTCCTTTCCTTCTTCTTCTTTTTTTTTTTTTTTTAAAGACTAAATCTGTTCTCTCTTTTTCTTTTCTTTTATGAATATTGATACAGGCTTTAAAGATTCTGAGCCTGCTATTCCTGAAGGAATTGTGAGGTCCGTTCAAATTGCTGATCTTCAGTCAAAGCAAAAGGCTGCAAGTTTTCCAGTCTCTGCAGGCAATGACACAGCGATGGGGGACGCTTCGGGAGTGGCTGCCCCAGATCTTGATTCAAGGCTTTCCTCCTTCCTAGCTCGTTTTGACCTCTTGGAGTTTAACAGCCTTCCTGCCAGACACTTCTACTCTTTTGGGTCTTCTTATGGCAGTTTCCTGCGTTTCTCTATACCTGTTGAAGGTCTGCCTCTGTTGGAGAGTCTGCTCAAGAGTCACGGGGATTTCACCAGTGGTTTCAGGGGAGGCGTTTTTCCGGGTAATATTTTGATGGAGTTGTTATGTGCTGTGCTGGTTTCATTGAGGAATTCTTCTGTGGACTCTTTGTCTGAAGAAAGGCTTTTGGAGTGGAAAGGGGTGGTCCAAGACCTTCTAGAGGCCAAGTTCAATTTATCTTTTTTGTTGGATCACTTGCGCCTGTTTGCTCACCTGCTGTTTCAGAGGCAATCCTCCAAGAGCATAGATGTTGAGATAGCTGCTGTTGAGGAAACTTTGGCTCGTGCTCATAAGATTTTACAAGATTTGAAGGTCAAGCAGCAAAGGATTCTTTCTACTTCAACTGTGCCTGTCATTCCTTCGAATGGCTCCTTGTTGGTCGGCCTCATTCCTTAGCTTTCTTTAGATTTGTATAAACAATTTGGGGTTGTATTAGTTTTTTTTTTTTTTTTTTTGCTCTGTGTTTGTGTTTCAAAACTGCTTCTAATTTCTTAGTATGTGGATCTGCTTTTCTCTTTGATACATTGCCTTCTTCTTTTTTTATATATGACTTTTCTCTTTTCTTTCCCGAGTCCTGGACCATGGTTTCTACAGGCTTCACTGTAAGTTCTGGTCTAGGTACCTGGTGGTTTATTGTGCAAGTACTGAATTGGGTACACTGGTATCTTTTCTTTTTTTTTTTTTGTATATATATATATATATTTTTTTTTTTTGAGATACGGTCTCAGTTCATGAACTTTGACATGTTCCCCTTTTTGCCAAGTGCTAGGCTAGGTATTTTGGGCATTTTACTTTTGCCTGTGATCCTAGACCTATGCACTTGGAACTGTCTGTGGGGTATTTGAAATCATCTGCAAGGTGAATCCTGGGCCATATGTAAAAGGGTATTACATACCTTTTTTTTTTTTTTTTTTTTTTGACTCAAGTATCCTTCCTTAAATTTGTCCAAACTTGGACTTTGTAGTGTTAAAAGAAAAACTCAGATATTGAAGAAAAAGGAACTTCATTAAAATATGGTCATCTCTTAAGGAACAAAGAGAAAATCATTTAGTATAGTACTAACCACAGAGTGTCAATCTATCATAGGTTCCTGAACAAAATCATTTAAACCAGAATTCATGACAAAAGTTGAAGGAAATAAAAAGAGAAAAACAAAAAACACTTAGCGGGTTGTGAAGCTGGCAAAAGGATCTTGACGTGCTGGGATCCCTTCGTCCTTATGCATAGTATTGTTTCAGCCATTTTCCGTTTATGGGTTCTGTCAGGATTGTCCCATCTTCCTTGGTAAGGTAATAATACCCACTTTCATGGGCTACACTGATGATGTAGGGTCCTTCCCACTTTGGGGTGAACTTAGAGGGTCCTGGTAGGTTCCTCCTTACATGCTCCACAATCCTTAGTACCAATTGCCCTTCAGTGAACATTCTTGGGCGTACTGCTTGTGCATATGCTCTAGTCATTCTTTGCTGGTACCTCTGGCTCCTTTTCTTGTCTAGCTCTCTTTCTTCTTCTACCCCTTCCAGATCTACCAGCCTCCTTTCATTGTTTGTGTTCTCACTCTCTTCTTAGCTTTCTTTAAGAACTACCCTTGGTGTAGGAATGACTAACTCCATGGGGCTGATAACTTTTGTTCCATAGACTAGGAAAAATGGTGAGAATTTTGTGGCTGTCTTTACAGAGCTCCTACATGCCCAGAGTACATCTGCCAGATGATCACTCCATTTCCCTCCATACTCATGCTTCATTTTCTTAAGGATCTTCAATATTACCCTATTCGTAGCTTCAGCTTGGCCGTTTCCTTGTGGGTAGTATGGGGTAGACCTCCCATGTTTGATGTGATATGCTTCAGTTAACCTTTTCATGTTTTTGTTTATGAATGGGGTTCCATTGTCACTGATCAATCTTCTAGGGATCCTGAATCTTGTAATGATGTGGTTTCGAATAAAATTTGCTACGACTGCTTCAGTGGCTTTTTTCAAAAAGATGGCCTCTACCCATTTTGTAAAATACTCGGTGGTTACCAAGATCCATATGTAACCGTTGGATGGAGGGTTCATAGGCCCTATGAGGTCAAGCCCCCAAGTGTGAAAAGGCCATAGTGTCATCATATCCTGTAGAACATTTGGGTGAGTGTGAATTGCATCTCCCAGGACTTGGCAGGCGTGGCATGTTTTGACTAGCTCTTCAGAGTCCCTTTTCATTGTTGGCCAATAATTTCCCAACAACAATAATTGCTTGTACAGCCTTCTTTTCCCTGGGTGGCTCCCACAATCACCGGAATGAACTTCCCTGACTACTTCTCTAGCTTCTTTTGGCCCCAGGCACCTTAGGGGATCCCCACTGTATCCCTTTTTGAATAAGATGCTGTTTTGTAGGAAATACCTGTCTGCTAGTTTCTTGAGTTTGTGAGCTAGTGTCCTATCAGTTGGCAGGATCCCCTGAGCCACGTATCCTATGAAAGGAACCCACCAATCTTCTACAATAAACACAACATAGCTTTCTTCCTTATCTATTGCCAAACGACACTCCTGACATTTCTCTTGTATAATTGCTACCTCCTTGTCCATATTTGGCCAATAATATCTCATGCATTGCATCCTTCTATATAGGCTAACCTTTTCTGCAACTCCACAAGCTTGGGTATGTAATTCTTCTAGTTTCAGCTTTCCTTCCTTCTCGGTGATACATCTGGACAACATTCCACCCGGTAGCCTTCTATACAATTCCCCTTCTATCTGAGTGTAATCCATTAGTTCTTTGATGTTCCCTTCGGGCCTTACCTCTTTCATCTTTTCTTTGACTTCGCTCCTCCAATCCCACTGTTTGGACTCTCCGGGGTACATCCCTTGGAGGATCCTTACAATAGAATGTTCCTGTCTTCCTATTTTTATTAGCATGTCTCTCCCATTGAATGGTATTTGGGATCCTAGAGTGGTGATCGCATCAGCAAACCCGTTTTCGTTTCTTTGAGTGTATTCTATGCTAAAGGTCTGAAATTCCAGCTCCAGCCTTTGTGCCTAAGTTCTGTAGGCCGCTAAGCTTTGTTCCCGTAACGCGAAGTCACCTTTCACTTGGGAAACTACAAGATTGGAATCTCTTAACACTCTCATATGTTTTACTCCTATGCTGAGTGCTATAGTCAGCCCGGTTAAGTATGCCTCATATTCAACTGCATTATTAGAGCACGAGAAGCCAAGCTTGAAAGACAAGGGTATGATATCCCCATTTTCACAACTTAGTACAATTCCTACCCCATTTGAAGTTGCCTAGCCGACCTGTCAAACCTCATGGTCCATTTCTTTCTTGGGATCTCTGTTACTACAACCTCACTAGGGATTTCTTCGCTCAGCGGGCCTTCCTCCTTCCCTGGGAACTGAGCTAGCAGATCTGCTATGGCCTGGCTTTTGACAGCCTTGGGAGTTCTGATGCCTATGTCATATTGAGAGAGTAAGACTAACCATTGTGCTATTCTTCCCGTGAGAAGGGGCTGGTGTAGGAGTGCTTTTATAGGGTGGGACTTGATCACCAAAAGGATTTGGTGAGCTGAGAAGTACCTCTTTAGCCTTTAGGACACGTAGATGATTATTAGGCAGGCTTTCTCTATTCTGGGGTACCTGATCTCGATATCATTGAGTGTTCTACTTACATAGTAAATAGGCTGCTCATTCCCCTGGTCGTCTTCTTGTGCCAGCAAAGCTCCTATTGCTTGGGAATTTGATGCTAAGTATAACAGCAGAGGTCGCCCACGTATTGGTGCCTGGAGGGTGGGTAAATGATTCATGATGCCCTGAATTCTTTGGAAAGCCTCCTGTTGCTCCGTTCCCCAGGTAAATTCAGTCCCCTTTTTCAACAGTTTGATAGACTTGTCGTAGCTGAGGCCAAACCAGGCACAAATCTCCTAATATAGGAGACCCTTTCCAGGAAGCTTTTAAGTTCCCTAATGGTAGTCGGTCTTCTCATTGTGGCGATGGCTGCGGCCTTGGCTAGATCCACATTTATGCCCTTGTGATGTACCAGAAATCTAAGGAGCTTTCCAGCAGATACCCCGAAGGCACATTTCATGGGGTTCATACGTAGTTTGTACTTCCTGCATCTTTCAAAAACTTGCTCAAGTACTTGGAAATGTCCTATTTTGGTCTTTGATTTGACCACAATGTCATCTACATAATCTTCCATCTTCTCATGCATCATGTCATGGAAAATGGTTGTCATGGTTCGCTGATACATAGCCCCCGTATTTTTGAGGCTAAAGGGCATTACAGTGTAGTAAAAGTTTCCAATTGGAGTTCTGAATGCCGTCTTTTCTGCATCTTTGGCAGCCATGCGGATTTGGTTGTACTGACTGTACCCATCCATAAATGAGAACATTGAGCTTCCTGCAGCTGAATCTACAAGGAAGTTAATATTGGGCAAGGGGAATTCATCTTTAGGGCACGCCTTATTCAAGTTACGAAAGTCCACAACAAGAATGGATTTGACCATTTTTCTTCTTCACGGGTACAATGTTGGAAAGCTATTTTAGGTGTTGGATGGGTTTGATAAAACCAGCTGTTAGCAACTTTTTGACCTCTTGAACTATTTGAGCTTCTACCTCGGTGTGGAAGACCCTAGCCGGTTGAACTACTGGCCTCATCTCTGGGTCCACATTAAGATAATGGACTACCAATCCTGGGTCTAAACCAGGCATTTCATCATAGGTCCATACGAACACATCTCTGTATTTTTGAAGTAAGGTTACCAATTGTTCCTTTTCTTGTGCCACCAGTTGACTGCTAATGAAGACAGGCTTTCAGGATCCCGGCTCGATTCCCAAATCTATTTCCTTTAATTCTTCCTCAGGCTAAATCTGGGCTTCCTTAACTGGTTCTTCTAGAATTTCTTCTTGGGCCATCATGCAGCTTAGTGGTCTGGGACCTTTCTGCATAATGCATTTAGGTCCCGCGTACCTTCACAAACGGTAGATTAGCCTCTCTCCGGGTTCCCGTATCACCACACATTCTCGGGATCCTGAAGAGCTAGGCTCCCTCTTTTGTCTTTTTCTTTCCAGAAGGTTCCTCAGGTCACGGGTTCCCCTCCTTCCTTCTTCTTCTTCTAAGACGGGTTCCCCCGGAGTCCCCGGTGCGGGGCTCTCATCATCTGGTTCCAACTCATCATAGAACATTGTTTCTGCAAAGTTTACTTCTCCCTGATTGAAAGGATTACAGTTGGCAGGGATTCTCACGGGCCTCCCATTCAGTCTCCCTTTAATGCATTAATGGAACGTAGATGGAATCAGGCGATGCTTATGAAGCCACGGGCATCCCAGCAACACATGGTAAGAAACTTCTGCATTAATCACATGAAACCTTCTCAAGGCTACTATTGGCCCTACCCTTAAGGCTAGCTGCATGTATCCTTCTGTTGATTCCACTAACCCTCCAAATCCTGCTATTTCCATGGGAGCCCCCAGAATCCTTCTGTCAACTAAGCCCACAACTTCCAGGGTACTTAAGGCTATGAGATTGAGCGACGCCCCCGTGTCCACCAATGCTCTTCTGATTTGGACACTGTTTATGGTGGCCATTAGATAAAGGGGCCTATGGTGGTCTGGGTGTTCAATCTCCATGTCTTCATCGGTGAAAGTTATTGCACTAGTTGTCTCCAGGAAAGCTCGACTAGCATGTGACTCTGCTATAAAGCATTCCATTCCTGAATCCACTGCTATGCTCATGAGAGACTCTGTGGCCACCCTTCTTGCTTCTGGTCCGAATCCCAGTTGGTTGAATAGTGACCTGAACTTGGGATTCTTTTGGAGGGTCCTGATTGTGCTCGGGTGGAAGGATCCTTCGGCTTCTCCTGCTTTCACCGGGTTCCCATGAATTACTATTACTACCGCCCCTTTCCCTTTGTGGTTAGGCAAGGGGTTTTTCTGTACTTCTAGTTCTTTATGGGTGAGTTCCAGGATTCCTTTCCTCAGCTTTTTGTGGAAGAGTCTGCGAAGGGTCCAGCAATCCTTGGTGGAATGCTTGACATAATTATGGATTCTGCAAAATAAAGGATTCTTCCTTTCTTCTTTGGTTGGTGGCCTGGACACAGTAAATGGCCTAACAACTCCATCTCCGATCCATTTGTCTAAGACATGACTTAACTCTTCGGCTGTACATGGGATCGCCGATGGTTCCTCGAACACCTTCCCATCTGGCCACTTCCTTTTTTCTCCTACTGATGCTGTCATAGCTTGGGACACGGGCATCCTTTTTGTCCTCATAGTTTGCACTGTCCTTCTGGTTCTCTATAACAGGTCAGCAAACTGCATGATACATAGATTTTCAAGGTTGAGCCTGTAATCAAAAAGCATGTTGGTCACACAAGTTTTCACGAGCTCTTTTTCTTCGTGGTCCCCATAGCAATCTAGGGACACATCTTCAAATCTTTTAATGAATTGGACGGGATCCTTTCCAGGTCTCTGCCTTACCATCTGAAGGTTCTGGAAAGTGATCTTGTCTTCACTAGGATAATATTTGGCACAGAATCTTTCCATCATCTCATCCCAGGTTTTGATGGACCTGGGTCTCAGCGTGGTGTACCAAGTGTATGCCTTATCCACTAAGGATTTGGCAAATTCCCTTAGACATAGTTCTCTTTCTCTTGCATAGGGGCCCATAGTGTGAATGAACCTACTCACATGTTCCACAGCATTTCCACTTCTTCCATCGAAAGGATGGAACTTTGGGGGTTCATACCCCTTAGGGTATGGTTTGCCAAGTAGTTTTGGAGGGAACGGGGGATCCCGAGAGAATTGCTTGGGGATCCCTGAGAGTTTTTCCCTTTCTTGCTCCAAGAGGGCATTGACATCTGCCAGTGTTAAGTACTGAGTGTTGGCCCTTCCTCCCACTGCTGATCCTCCTTCTGGCTGCGTTCCATCTTGGTTACCAATAGAGAGAACATTGTCCCTGATTTCCTGTGTCCTGCCTTCTTTGAGAAGACGAACTTCTTGCTCCAGATCCTTCAACATTACTGTCATCCTAGCCATGAGGTCTAGTTCCTGCCCTGTGTGTCTTTGTCGTGACACAACCTCCTGCTCTATCAGGGGTACCTCGCCTCTTTGCTTGGAAGTTACCTCGTTTTCTCCCATGGGCTCGGAGGCTGTAGGTGGCACATTAGTTCCTTTACTGTTTCTTTGTTTTTGAGGCATTTTCTGTCAAGGGATTGCTTTTCCCTCTTCTTTGCCCAGTCCCCAGCGGAGTCGCCAAAATGTGAGAGTGCCTTTTTTGTGACACTCAGGCCCAAGGATCCCAGACCTAATAAGTGGTTTGGTGGACCAGGCCTTGACTCACCACAGCTAACAGGCTATTTAAGAGTCAAGTGATGCACAGAGGATGCTTCCTACAATACAAGTAAAATGACAAGTAAGGATATTCATATTGAAAGACATATCAAAACAACAAGGTAAATTCGGAAAACAGGATCAGCAGAGGGGCACAAAATAATGTTATAGGGATCCTTGAATTACTGAGACATATTTCATTAATACGTTCTTTGTTATAGTTACAGAATGCTCATTAAAACGTGATATAAGGTTCAATTAAGCTCAAAAATTACAGTCTTGAATGACTATTTCAGCCTTCAAAACTTGCAAAGTTTGATTCTCTTTGAATCCGAGTATGTGTAATAGTGGCTTTTACAGGATACCGAGAAGCAATATTAACTTTTCCCTTAGTTTTTTTCTTTCTTTTTAACAAAACTTCACTGATAGTTCCTTTTCTCTAAAAATCTCTCTCTCTGCCTTGTCTTCATAACCTACCCGTCCTTTTATAATGAGGTTTTGGCATCCTAGGGGAACCATTGGTTCCCCTGTTTCGTCTTATGGTTAACAGAGCCTGTTCCGTGCCTATCACTCGGCAGGTTCCATTTCCTATTTTTCTCATTCTTTCCTTCTTTCAGCTTTGATTCCTTTGAAAGTCCCTGGCTGGTTACCTTCTTCTGGACGTGCTGAGGTATGCCCTTCTTGGTCTCGCCGTTGGGCAATTCCCTCTTTTGCCCTTTTTTTCCATCTGGGCGGAATCCTATTCTGTTGACTTGAAAGTCGCCTGTTGCCATTCTCCTTTTCGTATTTCTCTATTCTGGTTCCCTGAGACGCTTCCTGCTTGTGCCATGAAAGGTTGCTGGTTATTTCTTCTTTTTTTGCTGGGTCTTTTGGTGCTTGTGACTTTTGCTCTATTTCTTATTTTCTTTTCTTGTCATTTTCTTTCGAACTGTCTTAATCTTCTTTTGACTGTGTGCTGGAAAGATTCGTGCCTCTTGATGGTTGCTGAGGATCCTGGCTACTTAATATCTTGCCGTGGTTTTCTTTTCCTTCTTGATGTTTCTTCGTTTGGGCTTCAAGCCTCCTGGGCCTGCTTTGTTATTCTTTCTTGGTCCCCTTGCACCTGCTTCTTTGGACTTGGCTTGTTTTCTTTTGGGCTTGGCTCACTCTTTTGGACTTCTCTCACTGTGATCCTTTTAGACCTCAACACTAGCTAAACCAGCTTCTTTGTAAGTACCCAAGACAAGAATGTTATTAGTCCATAGGCCTTTATATAGAGAAATTTATAAGGTTTTCATATTTTAATCCATAATTTAATTATATGATAAACTTCTAGTCAAGTCTTTTTGGACATGAGAATTTCATGGGCAATGACCACGTAGGTGTAATTTTTTTCTATCCGATCCTATTGTCGTCTTTTGACTTTTATGTGGGCTCTACTTTTGTTTTGGTGAAGGTGGGCTCTACTTTTTGTTTATTCTTTTTTTTTTTTTTTTTTTTGCTGAATAAACTTTTTGTTTATTCATAAAGCATTAATCATACTTTCTAATTTATTATTTTCTGTTTTAATGGGAGCACATTCGGACAAATCTTTGTTACACTTTTTGTTTTGGAAAATGATAATGAAGGTATTATTCTTGAACATAATGATGAAAGCAGCTTGACATTGTGGGTGATTGGCACGTCATTTGAGTTTTCTCGTGATTTAATTTTTAGTTCCTTATTGTTATTAATAATAAGTGATTTTTTTTTTTTTTTGATAGGAATAAGTGATTATTATTATTATTATTTTTTATTACAATAAGTGGTTATTTTTTAATGTTAACGTAGTGGAATTTGTTATGCTTCTTATTAATGATGAGCAAAATTGTTTCAATTTAAGGAAATAAAATATTTTGCTAATATTTTTTTTAGGAAATTTGCTAATATCAATAAAGGTATATTATTTTAAAATTATTGCCACAAGAGCCATAATTTTTTTTTTTTAGAACCGGTCAGAAAACTTTATTAAACTAAAAAAGAAGCACACGTATAAAGAAACTTGTATAAGTCCAAGGTCAGCCACATGCAGCTAGCCATAGACTGAGGCTACACTAAGAGCATTCAAAGTAGTGGAGTTAAAAATTTAGTTTTTTATCTCTATCAAAAGTTATTTTATCTATTTTATCTACACACATGCTGCAATAGTGGATCTATTTTAGCTTTCAATATAATAAAATAATATAAACATCACAATAAAATAATATATCCCCTACAATAAAATAATATATCCCATTATCCGAAAAACATCTACAGCACCAACTACAACCACCTCTACCATCAGCCACAACCACCCACAACCACCACCACCACCACTCTACTTTGGCAACCACAACACAACATAGAAAGAAAAAAAAAAAAACAAAAACAAAACCACAACCACAATCACAACCCCATCACCACTAGTCACCACAAACCACCAACCATGACAACCACAACCAAAACCCACTGCCACTGCCACTGCCACAACTACAACCACAACCATAAACCACAAAACTCATAGCCAAAATATACAAAACCCACTGCCAAAGCCAAAATCATCTACCACCACCACAACCAAAATCCACAAACCCACTGTCAAAATCATCCACCACCACTACCATAGCCAAAATCAACCACCACCACCACCACAGCCACCAAACCCATATGAAAATACATTTAAAAAAAAAAAAAAACAAAAAAAAAAACTCAATCACAGTAAAGAGAATAGAGAGATGGGCGGTAGCGGTGGCTTGTGGCTTGGGGAGGACAGTGTCGGCGTGGGTATGAGGTGCATGGGTCTGATTGGCATTGGGTGAGCGTTTGGATGGATGACTTGGCGGAGGCGTGGGTCGGAGGCGTGGATCAGCGGCTTGGGGATTGGGTCGGCTTGGGCCGGTGACGTTGAGGCCGACGGAGGTGTGGGTCGAAGACATTGAGACAGAGAGGTGAGTGTGACTAAGAGAGAGAGGCACGGTGCGAGCTGTGAGGTGAGAGTGACTGAGAGAGAACCACTTTTATTATTTTAATCGGGCTTGGGATTAAAATAATATATATTTTTTTGTTTAGCTCTCAAGAGCAGTGCACATCTATCTATAGATGTGCACTATAGCAATGAAACTAAAAAAAATAGATTTAACTCCACTGTTGGAGCATGCTTTTTGTGGTTGAGGAGCTAAAAAATACCAATATACCAATATAGCACCAATATACCATGCGCACACCAATGAGTCATCCAAAGAACATAAATAAATAAAAAATAAAAAAGTAAGGTTTATGTGGTGGATGGTCGGGCGAAGAAAATATAAAGAGAGATGTGATTGATAAGGAAGAAAAAAAAGTAAAGAAGATGAAATTTCTGTGAATCCAAACCGTGTTTACCATCTAGAATTGTCAAAACGTGTGGAAATTACTAGTACAAGACATATTTGAAATGTTGCAATGGGAGATAATCATGCTAGTTTGGTGGCTGATATGAAATCATTCAATGTACAATCCATTAATTTTGATGATGCGTGTTTCTTTCTTCTTCTTCTTCTTCTTCTTAAATAATGATTTTAGTATGTGGAGTGTATATTAATATTATATGAATTGAACTGTGGTCCAAGAATGGAACTGTGGAGAAGTCAAATTTGGAATAGGTATGGATGTAGCAGCGTGCTGGTCAAAAGTGCTTATATTTGTAGGAATAGTAGTATTAAACTCTTCTATTTATACAGTAATCTGAGACTTTAAGAAAAGGAAAAGTATCACTAACTCACTAATCCAGAGCCAACTGCTTTGAAATAGAGCTTATAAAAAAAAAAAAAAAAAAAAAAAACTGCTTTGAAATAGACTCCACTATGTTTACATTTGGTCTATTCAGAGACATACACACGTCCAACCGTAATAACAAACTTCTATAAGCCTCGCGTGATCCCTCTCGTGAGTCACTTCAGCCATGCGACACAGTTTCTTTACGTGCATGCATGTAATTTAAAGCATCCGATCGACTACACCGTTTGTTTTAATAACATGCTTTCATCACCAAACGATTCTGTTTGCTATTCGATAGTCTTATGCTTTCCTTTAACATACTATAAACACTTTCGTACCCAATTTTTCCCCATGGCATACATTTCGTGTCGATACTCACCACTCTGCTTCTATTTGTCTAGACGTAATTCATGTGGGTGATTTTTTTAACTCATTTCATTCATTTGAACTAAAGTTAATTATACTCTGATTTTTTATATTAATTCTTTACCAATTTGCTTTATTATTGTAAATGTATTTATTAACAATTTTTTTGGTTAAAGGCCTATATGAGATCCTAATTATGACTTAAAAAAACACTAATTGTTGTTTTATACTAGTTGATATACACTATTTTACGCAATGTCCACAATTTACCGTGTGTGTACGGTAGTGTATTAGGTAGCTGTCTCCAAATTCCCTAATTAAGCAACATTTGCTGTTTGAATTATTTTTCATTAACGTCGATCCTGATTATCTGATAGCTCATCATCTGTTGTTTCATGACCATCAAAAGTTTTAATTAGCCAAGGCCTTCTGTTTTTTACTTATATCCTTGATCAGTGGGGCTTGCCATCATCAACCCACCAAAAAATTAGATAAGCATACGAAATTATGCAACATCATAGAGAAAATTCCTAAGACATATGCAACGGAAAAGCATTTGTACCAGTTAATACTAGCTTCCCTAGTTTCCACCAGAGTTTGGGACAAGTTAAAAAGTCAAGCAAAATAATTGATTACCAAGGAAGAAACACGACAAGACATTGAAAGTTACAAAGCACCACCTACTAGAAAAGAGAGATTGTGGCTTGCGTAATTTAAAAGATTCAATAGAACACACTTCTTCACAAAGTGGAAGAATTTGCAAAAGAATTAAGTTACAGTAGGATAAAGGAAAATTTTTACTTACGGTATTCTTAGGAATGAACACGACCAACAGAGAAATATCAAATATGTACAAAATTCACCGTTGCTGTATGAATATGTCCTAGTCTTCTTACTCTTTTTTATTTTATTTTATTTTTTTCAGTATCAAAATGCAGTTGTCTAAATATGTTAAGAAAATTCACCAGTGCTATAAAATCAAACAATATTGAAAAAAAATAAAAAGTTCTTAATTTCCTTCAGATCACACAGCCGAAAGAAATTTAATAACACAAACCACCCGAAAAAAGTAAATAAATAATTGATCACCCACAAAGGGGTAAAAATTCGGGTATACACTAATATTGGAGTAGAGCTTTGAACCTTCGCTCACTTATGTTTCTAAATTTATTTATTTATTAATTTATTATTATTAATTTTCTTTTTTATGTTTGTGTCAACTCTCTTTCCCAATCACCACTTTAGAATTGCTTATGAGACTTGTTTGACGGCCTGAACTGCGTCTCAAGAAAACCAAAATCTATAGCACTGGTTTTAAAAGACACAATTTTTAGACCCTAGCAAAGCGTTCTCGAAATACATCTCCTATTCTTTTTTCATATGGTTGGTCTGAAGGGACAATTCTTAGGTGATGAAGTGTAGATTCATCAGTCGTTGTGTGTGCATCCAGATGGAGCCGTCCTTTCGTCTATGTCACCTTGAAAATGGTAAGGTAGCTCCCTTAAGGTGGTCACCGATGTGGTGCCTGTCACAACGTCTCTGATGCCGAAGTCAGTATAAAAGAGTTTTTAAGAAATAACAGAGGATTAGAATAACTAGTAGTGTTCTTAGGTGTGTCTATGTACCTTGTGTTGGTACTGTGAAGGCTTTATATATATTTCCACAGCCACTAGCCGTTGTGGTGGTTAATGTGGCTTTAATGTCTCTCTTGGTAATGCCTCATGCTCAGTAATGTAGGTTTTAATAGGGCTTCCAACGGTCTATATAGCTGGTTTTGTAACCGCCCAGGACATCACTAGCTGCATTGAATGGCTTCGTTACTTTCATTAGTGACATGGACATTTGGTTAGCTCTTTTTGGAGAATGGCCTCGTCGGTCTTGATGAGATCGTTCAGGGAAGTTGGGTTCGTCAGTCCCATCATTAGGTATGAAGTTTCAAAGCAGTGCTCCGTGCTTAATTAGGATGCTTTTGGAAGGCCCCATTCCATTGAAGTTGGGTTGTTTTTTTTGCATGTGAATAGATTGCTGTTTGATGGGCACATTCAAGTTGGGGCATTGATTATCGATTGTTTTTGTCATGTTACATGCTCTCCTAACTAAAAATGGGAAAACTTTCTCCTTGAAATTTTTACATTTTCTCTTTTTTGAGAAAAAGTTTCAACTTATGGCATTCGCTTCTAATAATATCTTTTGATCATCATACATACCAAAATACATTAGTGTTCTATAAACACATTTATATATTTTTAGTGCATTTAAAAATTTGACTTAAAAGATTTAATTATACTTATTGCGTCCATTATTCCATTTAACATTTATTTTAGCAATAAATTATATATTCTTGCTTAGTTTAAAATGGGATTAGGATCCTGTGCATGCAGTTACTCTCATTGTTCTCTCTCTCTCTCTCTCTCTCTCTCTCTCTCTCTCTCTCTCTCTCTCTCTCTCTCTCTCTCTCTCTCTCTCAACTTTTTAAACTTTTTATTTTCACTTGTGTTTGGCATTTTGTAGTTAGTGGATACCCTCTCTTTTTTATCATTTATATTTTCTATTTGCCATGTGACACATTATAAGTATATTAAAACAAATTAACATATTTACTCCAAGTGAAACTTCATTGTCAAACTTTAATTTTAAAATAAAATATAATTTTGTTTAAAATTACACTACCATGGATTTCTATAAATTTAAAAGAACTTTCATTATTTATTTATATTCCTATTTAATCTGCTACCATTCTTTTTTGTAATAATAAAAGTTGTGATACGCATTGGGCTTGCACTATTTGACTCAATGTAAGTATTACAAGTTGCACGACTTATTTTATTATGAGATTCATTATCAGTGCATTAAAATTATAAAATTATTTATATCTATTACTAAAAGTGAAACTTTATTACTAATATTTTAAGAAACAAATTAAAATATCACTCTAGTTAAAACTCAATTATCAAAAGTTTCAAAAGTACTAAATTTAAAAATTCAAAGAATTTGTGCATTTATTGATAATTATCTATAATTTTTCACTTTATTAGAAATAAATATCAATACCATGATAATTCTTAATTTAATACCCTTATATGATTAAGCTCAGAAAATTTTTAGATGACGCCAGACAATATTTGATTTTTCTTTTTATCACTTATTTAGTGTCTCATTAGATTAGATTATTTTAGTGGCATATGTGAATTAAGGATTAATCACTCAGTTTAATAATTAAGACTTAAGAACTTCTTTTAGATCGATTTGCTTAACATGGTAACTTGACTTGACTTTTTGGGAAACTTGTGCTTAACAAAAGAAAAACTGTTTATACTTTATAGTAAGACTAAATTTAGGCAAATTTCTTTATTAAGGTCTCGAAAATAGTGTTTTTACTATTTATAATAATATTTGTTTTTTCTTAATAACTTTTACTTTAAAAGTCAAAATAAGGTCTTGTCTATTTTGGGACGTCTTAGAGACTGTATTTTCAATTTTTGCAATTATCTAAATTTTGCTATTTCTGGCAAAAATCACTATTTTGCCACCTAATTACGTGATTAGCGCGGATTAGGGTTTCTAGGCGTTTTCATAGCCACCTTAGGGTTTCTTTTACTATTTAAACATATTGTTTTTTAGATTTATAAAATACAAATTTCTCTATTACTTTCTGGTGGATTCTAGAACCCTATCACCTTGTGGATTCAAGGGACCTCAAGGTTTTCATTGAGAAGCTAATGTGTGTAGTTTCTTTTTCCATTCAGAAAGTAACATGTTTGTTTTCTTGTAGCTTCTGCGACATCAACGCCAAATAAGAATCATCTATCCTACTTTTTTATATTCTACTTTATACTCAATTAATTAATACATATCAAGTGTTTGATTTTATTTCTAATTTGTAATTTTATTTTATGAGGCTATTAATGTGTTTTAATTTAACAAGCCACAAGACTCACTAGAAAAGTCATATAACTAAAATTATATATGAATGATCTCTTACATCACTATATAGTAGGTTTGATAAAGATACTTAAAAATTGATTTGGAGTTAAATTTTTTCCAAAAAAAATTATAGTCTTAAGTTTGATGTACAAGGAAATAATGATTTAATCAAATAGCTTTTGAACTAGCTCAAATATTTTTCAACAAGGAATTGAATCAATTTTGAACATATAATCTAGTTTAGTGAACAACTCAAGATTAGTTTATACTTGATAAAGAGTTGCATTCATGTCTCTTGTGCCAGCATACATGAGTCGTACGAGCTTCAAGTCCTTGCAATCTTGAGCAAATGTGGCCATTCCTAGATTGTTGAGTTTGTGGTAGTTGTAGAGCGTGATATTACGAGGTCCCAGCACTAGAAGTGAGTTTGGTGACTAAGCTGAAATATGAGAGAGAGAGAGAGAGACAGAGAGACAGAGAGAGAGAGAGAGAGAGAGAGAGAGAGAGAGAGCCCATTTTCCACCAAAATTTAAAGATAGGTAAAAATATATGTTATTGAGTTGTAAGATAAAATTTAAAAAGCTCAACAATCCAATAGGTAAAAGGGCCGATATGTAAGAGCTCTAGCATTTTCCATTATACCAAACATTGAAAAATGCAAGGAACATTTTCTGCCATAATAAAAGAAACATAATATTATGTCAATGAGTTGTATGATAGAATTCAAAAGGCTTAAACGATCCAATAGGTAAAAGGGTCCATGTAAGAGCCCTAGCTAGCATCTTGTTGAAGCTTGAAAGACAAGTGTTCCACATTATAGAACATTAGGATCTTAAAAAAGCACGCCGTGCCTACCCACAAGAACTAATGCTCGCTACATCCTCGATGGAAGACCACCTCTACCTCCGGCAACAAAAACACCAACAACAATTTCTTTTTTGGCTAAGTTAAATAGGAACAAGAGCATTGCGTGCATACTTCCACTACTTTAGGGCAGAAAAGTAAAATGAAAATACAATTGTTTATCCTTTTTTCTTGGGAAAAATACATTTTACCACCCTAATCTATATCTTATATTACACTTTGTACCTTAAACTTTTCGAATGCATGTTTTGTATCCTAATTTATAACCCTTGTTACATTTTGCATCCTGACATTAAGTTTGCTGTTAACTTTGATAAAAATTCAAAGTTTAAGGTGAAAAGTGTAATCAAGAATATAATTTAGTATGATAAAGTATAATTTATTTTTTGTTTTCAAAATATTGACAAGATGGGCAATTAGGTTTTTTTATGTGGTGTTATATTTTTTTCATCCAAGACAAAAAAAGTTATAAGTCGATGAGCCTTTATATAGAGAAAGCTAGTAGGTTTTCATATTTAAATCCATAACTTATAAGATAAACTTTGGTGAAGTCTTTGGGCATGGGCTCTACTTTTTGTTTAGTCATAAGGCACTAATGGCACTTTCTATTTTATTATTTATGCTTTAATGGTTTCGGCCAAATCACTGTTACACTTTTTGTTTTATTAGCTTTTTTTACTTTGGAAAATTATACACTATCTCTGTTCCAATTTGTTTGTCCTGTTTGAAAAGTCAAATTTTTTAAAGGAACATTATTTATTGTCTTATCTACCTTATAAAAATGTATAAGTTTACAAAACTACCCTTAAATAAATTTATCAATTTTTTTTAAATAGTTATTCTTAATGAGGCAACTAAAAAAGTGTCCCAATTAGATTGATTTTTTAAAATATTTATTAGTTTTCTTTTCAAATAGATTTGAAAAATTTTTTTAAAAAAAAGGAGTGTAATAGGAACATTAATAAATTAATAACTTTATTTTTAGAAACAAGACAATATTTTGAGACATTCCAAAATAGAATATAGGACAAACAAACTGGGATTGAGGGAGTAATAAAGGTATTCTTCTTGAACATAATGGTTAAAGTAGCTTGACATTGTGGGTACGTGATTGGCATTTCTTTTGAGTTTTGTGGCGACTTGATCTTTAGTTCCATATTGATAATAAGTAATTATTTTTTAAGTTAACGTTATTAAATTTTATAGTCATTTTATTTTGAATAATTAAATAGTTTGTAATTCTAGCATTTTTCTTTTACTAATGATGAGCGAAAATTATTGAAAATAATTCAATAATTAGGAGAAGGGAGATTTAGAACTTAGGTATCTTCACTAGAAAGAATAAAATGTGTAAATTGAGATATAAAGGAAATTGAAAAGATCATGCAACAATACATGCACACACCAATGAATCATATGACAAAAAACATAAATTAATCAACAAAAAAGTAAAGTTCATATGATTGGACAGTGGGACAAAGAAAATATAAGGGAGAAGTGATTGATAAGGAAGAGAAAAGAAATAAAAGAGGCGAAATTTCGGTGAATTCAAATTATGTTTACCATCTAAAATTGTCTAAACATGTGGAAATGACCGCCACATGATAAATTAGGAAGAATATCTGAAATTTTGCAAGGGATTGAAATGTTGCAAGGGACATAACCATGCTAGTTTAGTGATTTATATGAAATCATTCGACCTTACAAATCTGTATGGTACAAATCCATTAATATTGATGATTATGACATGTTTCATTTAGTTTTTTTTTTTTTTTTTTTTGGGTGGATAAATATTGATTTTAGTATGTGAAGAATGTATATTATATGAATTGAACTATAGTCCAAGAATTGAACTATGGAGAAGACAAATTTGGAATAGGAATAGATCTATTTACAAGTCTGATTATATTTTTGGCTATCAATACCATGATCATATATAGATCATTGTTCAAGTTGGATAATTTTCTCTTCCAACAAGTGGTTGTGTGCTACTAGCAATGTGCTGGGACTATCATCACTATGAAGGAAGGATTAGAAGCATCCTCCGCCATTGATGAGCAAAATCAGAGCTATATCATGTGAAAAGTCACTCTCTAAATAGAATTTGATATCTATATATTATTGAAAAAGGGAAAAAAAATTATATTATGATTAAGCTCTTCTATTTATACACTAATCCAAGACTAACAGAAAAGGAAAAATATCACTAACTCCATAACCAGAGCTAACAGCTATGTTACAGACTCCACTAATTTTACATTTGACCAAGTATACTAACAAAACTTCTATAAGCCTCATGTGATCTTCTCATGAGTCACTTAAGCCATGCAACACTGTTCTTAATGTACGTGTGCACACCGATGGCAGAGCCAGAAAATTTTTTCAGGGGTCCGGTGAATACAGTTTTGTATAATTTTTAGATTTATTACCAAATTTTAAAGAAGAATAATGAAAATTTTAAAAAGCTAGGGGGGCCATGGCCCCCCTTGGCACCCCTATCTCCGCCTATGTGCACACGTGTAAATTTGAAGCATTTGATGACACCGTTTGCTTTAACAACATGTTTTCATCATCAAACGATGCCCTTTGATACTCAAATCTCTGCTTTCCTTTATCATACCTAATATTACCTATAAACACCCTGAGCATTCATAATCAGACGATTGGGAGTTGAGACCCACTATGACTTTAAAAAAAAAAAAAAAAAAAAAAAATCCTAAATATGGGCAGTCTCAAACTTTCCAAATTAAGCAATATTTTCTGTTTGAATTATGTTTTCATTTACATCCTAATTATCTGATAATTCATCATCTGTCGATTCATGACGATCAAAAGTTTTAGTTAGCCTTCTCCTTATGTTTTTAACTTTATATCCTTGGTCAGAGGGGCTTGACATAATCAACCTCCCCAAAAAATTAAACAAGTTTACGAAATTAAATAACATTATAGCCTAAAACATATGCAACGGAAAATCATTTGCATCAGTTAAATAAATTATATGGGTAATCAAGTGCAGCGGAATAATCTTAAAGAATATTTCTAACTTGATTCAATAAAATATTGCATGGAGGACTTTTAGTAGGCATTATAGAAGAATCATCAGTGGATGTTATTGATTACTAAAGAAAAGACACGACAAGACATGGAAAGTTATGAGCAACACCTAGCTAGAAACGAGAGATTGTGATTTGCGTAATTTAAAAGATTCAATAGAACACATTACACACTTCTGCACAAAGTGAAATAATTTGCAGAAGGATAAATGATAAAGGATATTTTGCAATAATGAATACCATAGCAAAGGATTATTAAACCTGGACCGGCCCAGCTGGTCAAATTGGAAATAGTGACTTGACACTTAGACAGGGCTGGGTGTTTAAATGGACCATTTAGGCACAAGATTTAGTCAAACCTAGTCAAATCCGGTGAGTTTGTGGCAGCTTGTGTAACCCGGATAAATTTTTAATGTTAACATAATAGAATTTTGTAGACACTTTATTAATGAGCAAAATTGTGAATACCATAGCAAAAATTGTTTAAATTTAAGAAAATTAAATATTTTAATAACGATCAATACATATATATTATTTCAGAATTATTTCTATAAGAGCCATAATAAATGTAAACTAATTTATAGCCTAATATGTTAGCCGATAATGTATTCAACAATTACATGCTGCCTTAATCATGCATTGTTTCTAAAAAATAAAAATAAAAATCAGTCATACATATATTTCTTTCCGTTGTTTAAAAAAAAATAATTCAATAATTGGGAGAAAGGGGATTTGGAACTTAGATATCTCCACTAGAAATAATAAAAGGAGCTAGTTGAGATATAAACTTCTTGGAATCAATTTACATATCTTAAATTATGGGAGAATGGAGGAAATTGAAAAAATCATACCATGATATAGCACACCAACGAATCATTAATTTGACAAAGAAAATGAATAAATAAAAAATAAAAAGTAAAGTTCATATGGGTTGATGGTGGGACAAAGAATTTATAAAGGAGACATGATTGATAAGGAAGAGAGAAAGAAGAAAAGAAGTACAAGAGGTGAAATTTCTACGAATCCAAATTGTGTTTACCATCTAGAATTGTTAAAACGTGTGGAAATGAATGATACAAGACAAATTAGGGCAAATATTTGAAAAAATGGTGCAAGGGACATAATCATACTTGTTTGGTAACTGATATGAAATCGTTTGACCTTACCAATCGATACGATACAAATCCATTAATTTTGATGACAATGGAATTTTTTTTTTTTTGGTTAAATATATTTTTTTAAATGTGGAGAATGTATATTACATGAACTGAACTGTGGTCCAAGTTTTGAACTATGGAGGAAACAAATTTGGAATAGGAATGGATCTATTTACAAATTCGATTTTATTTTTGTCCAAGTTGGATAATTTTCTCCTCTAGCAAGTGGTTGTGTTACTAGCAATGTGCCATGACTATCATCTCTATGAAGTAAGGAAGGATTAGAGGCATCCTCCGTCGTCGATGTAGCAATGTGCTAGTCAAAACTGCTTGTATTTGTTTTGCCCCTTTTTGCCCATTGTAAATCTTCTGTTAGGGATATAAATATTGTAGTTTCATATTAGGGTTTTTTGTGTTGTTTTGAGAGATAAAAACTGATTTGCCGTATCATGTATTTTTCCCTAAAAATAGTGAAGTCATTGCAACTCTTTGAATATAGGCAAATTGCCGAACTATGTAATTTTTTGTGTTGTGTGATTGCATTGTGTGTGTGTTATTTTCCTATTTGTTTTTCACCTCTCACAGATCTAAGAATTCATGTATATTCTCAACAAAAAGGAGAAAAAAAATTTAGATTATGATTAAGCTCTTCTATTTATGATTAGAGACTAAGAGAAGGAAAAATATCACTAAAACTCACTAAACCAGAGTTAACTGCTTTGTAAAAGACTACGAATTTTACATTTGACTAATTAAAGACTCTACTAACAAACTTCTAAGTCTCATGTGATCTTCTCGTGAGTCACTTAAGCCATGCAACACCGTTCTTAATGTTCATATGCAGGCGTGTAAATTTGAAGCGAATTAAGCAACATTTGCTGTTTGAATTATGTTTCCATTTACATCCTGATTACTTGATAACTCATCATATGCATGTGTTGATTCACGAGTCATGAACATCAAAAGTTTTTGTTAGCCAACGCCTTTTGATTTTAACTTGTATCCTTGACCATCAGTTAATACTTCCTTAGTTCCCACCCGAATATGAAACAAGTTTAACAGTCAAGCAAAATAATTGATAGCACTCAAATCTTATGGATCTGGTCACTCATAGAAATAAATTATAGATGATTTCTAACATGATTGAATAAAATATTGCATGGTGGACCGACCTTTATTAGAAGAATCATCAGTTGATGTTATTGGTCACCAAGGAAAAGACATGGAAAGTGATAAAGCAATACTAAGTAGAAAAGAGAGATTGTGGTTTGTGTAATTTAAAAAGATTTGATAGAACACACCTCAGCATGCACTTAAGTGTTCAAAGGAATGAACAAAAAAAAAAAAAAAAACATGACCAACATAGACAAGATCAAATATGTTCAAAGGAAGGGGTTTATCACTTGCTCCGCGATACTAACTGTTGCATGCAGTTTTGGTGTTGGCGTGTGAGTGTATTCCCTTATCTCATCCCCCCTTCCCCCATATATGTGTGTGTGTGTTTCTCAAATAAAAAAAAAAAATATGTTGAATATCAAATATTCTTCTCCAGTGACTAAAAGCAGTTTTTCAAAATATGTTATTAGAATTCATCATTATTGCTCTTAAATAAAAAATTAAAAAAAAATCCTAATTTCCAACAGATCACGCAACTATATATCATTTCTCTTTAGTTTAACAGCCTTAACCAAAACCTCAATATTTGGTTTAATGATGACATGTGCACATTTGTGGCATGGTAGTAACACGGTGATAGACTGCAATACGACACCTTTTGAATTCATTGGATTCCGTTTGGATACAATTTTTTTCATTCATAAATAAATTGACTGATTGAAGTTGGTCGTGCTTCAACTTGACAAAAAAGTATTTTGTATAAACTAACATCATATTATCCGTATCAAAATTTAATAAACGAGAGAAATATGTGCAAAAATAACTACCCACTAACACATGTCTTTTATTTGTAAATGGGATAGTTATTTTTTACTAACATGTCTCACACTTATTGAATATTGATACCGCTTGACATAGTGTTATTTAATACCAAATACGTTTTCCAGCTTGACCCAATCAAGTCGTCCATTGATGGGCATGACTCGACTAGTTTAGTTGGCCTCAAACAAAAACATTGATGATTCAAATATACTAGTTTAAACTTTCATCATAGTTATAAATTATATTTCTCTTATTATGCAAAGTAGCTCTTCATCGTTTTTCTAGCAATTTTATTGCTTGATGAGAAGTATCAAATTTATTAGGTCTAGACACTAATAGTTATACAGTATTGTTGTGAGTTTGGACAATCCATAAACTAAATATGAATTTATGTTCTTTAGGAACTTCCAGCATGCGTCAAGGCACACTTATTGAATATTGATATCGCTTGACATAGTGTTATTTGATACCAAATACCTCTTCTAGCTTGACCCAATCAAGTCGTCCATTGATGGGCATGACTCGACTAGTTCAGTTGGCCTCGAACATAAACATTGATGATTCAAATATACTAGTTTAAACTTTCATCATAGTTATAAATTATATTTCTCTTATTATGCAAAGTAGCTCTTCATCATTTTTCTAGCAATTTTATTGCTTGATGAGAAGTATCAAATTTATTAGTTCCAAACACTAATAGTTATACAGTATCGTTGTAAGTTTGGACAATCCATAAACTAAATATGAATTTACATTCTTTAGGAACTTCTAGCACGTGTCAGGGCACACTTATTGAATATTGATACCGCTTGACATAATGTTATTTGATACCAAATACCTTTTCTAGCTTGACCCAATCAAGTTGTCCATTGATGGGCATGACTCGACTAGTTCAGTTGGCCTCAAACATAAACATTGGCGATTCAAATATACTAGTTTAGACTTTCATCATAGTTATAAATTATATTTCTCTTATTATGCAAAGTAGCTCTTCATCATTTTTCTAGCAATTTTATTGCTTGATGAGAAGTATCAAATTTATTACTTCCAGGCACTAATAGTTATACAATATCATTGTGAGTTTGGACAATCCATAACTAAATATGAATTTACGTTCTTTAGGAACTTCTAGCACACGTCAGGGCAAATAAACATAATCAGAGACCTATATCACTTGAGATAGAAGTCCTACATCTACAAAAATTTCATACACTTTTACAACAAATCATAGGTGATTGGATCAACAAATCATACATACGAAAGTTTCAATGTTTATTTGTGTCAAGCAACAATATAATGGTGATTGGATCAACTTTTTTTTAAGAGAATTTTAACTTATGGTGTCCGTTCCTGATAATAGTTCTTTATTATCAGATCAAAACACTAATTGATTTTTGGTGTAGACGGAAATAGAATCTCAGATTTTTTATTCAACCATAAAAAATTTCACCAATTGTACTAACTAGAACTTACGATTAGATCAAATATTAAGGATTAAGGGTCAAGACCAGTGTTGTTGATACCGTACCGTACCGGCCGGTACGGCCGGAATATACCGTATCGGTCGGTGATCCGGTACGGTTAACCCCTACGTTTCGTACCGGTAAAAATACCGGCCGTACCGGCCTCGTACCGGCCGGTACCGGGCGTAGCAGCCAATACAGAATTTTTTTTTTTTTTTTTTTAAGTTTTGTAATTTTTGAATTTTTGTTAGGAAAGAATGGTAACTTATTTGCATTAACTTATTAGTATTATTTGTTTTTTTAGTGTGCAATGGTAACTTTTAAGCTTTCTATTTTATTTTTATTTTTTTTTCCCTTTTAATTGATACTAAAGTTTAAAATCATGAATAATTAGTTTTGAATTGAGGAAATGTTTTATGGTAAACTTTTATATTTATTATAATATATATATATATATACAAACACATACATACATACATATATATATATATATATATATTTATAAATATAAAAAATAGCGGTAAACCCGAAACGGTACACCGGTATTGACCGGTATCCGAAATATATCGTACCGGTAGCCAAACCGGTACGGCCTCCGGTACGGTATTGACATCCTTGGTCAAGACTTTAGAACTTCTAGATCGACTTGCTTGACATGGTAACTTGACTTGACTAAGACTGATATTTTGGTGAAAATGTGTTTATTAATTAGTGAAAGCATTTTGAATTTTGTGTGTGTATATAGCATTTCTCATATATATATATATATATATATATATTTTGTCTTTCTTGCTTTGCACGCTTTTAATGGCGTGACAATTTTTTATTTTTCGGAAACTTGTGCTTTAGAGGAAGCCTAACTACTGTATGTGGACTTGTTTGACGCACCAAAAGACAATTTTTTTTTTTTTTTTTTTTCTTTTGCGTTCAGTTTTCGCTGCTTGAGTGGGAGACTTAGACTAGTAATTGGTCAGCTTTTCATCAATAAAAAAATTGTAATGGACAACATTTATCAAATTTTTAGATAACTTTTTGGTTAATGGGCGACTTCAAAAGTAAGTCTCCTCTCCCACTCCCTCCATGTCTCTTTTGCCAACTTGTAGAAGGCAAGATAAATGGGAAATTACAATATTGGTCCTTCAAGTTTACATTGTGTGTGCAATTGGTTCCTCAAGTTTGAAACGAGTACAATTGATCTCTCAAGTTTTCAAAATGAATAATATATATCATTTTACTAACTGTTTTTAACGGTGTTACTTATGTGGTTAATAAAACAATGATTTGACATTTTATTTTAATGATGTGGCATATTTTTAATTAAAAAAAATTACAAATTAAAATTACACGTGTGAAACATTTTTTACAACCGGCACCAAATTTTTTAAAAAAAAACTCTTTAGCAAAAAAAAATTAAAAAAAAAAAAAAAACTCTTTTCTTTTCTACCGATTGTGAACACCTAGCCACAAGAGAGAGAGAGAGAGAGAGAGAGACAGAGAGAGAGAGAAGGGGAGAGAGGGAAGATCAAGCCCTAGCTGCCGGTGACATCGCTGCCCTCCACTAGAGACAGTGGCCTTCTCCTCAAAAATAATAAGATTTGTCAACTGAATATATATATATAAGCAGAAGGTTCTCTACCGTAAATATCTTTGGTCTAAGATCCTACTTTATCAATTTATCAAGTATATTAAGTGGTGCAAGGGAGTATAAGATTTCAAGCGTGAGACTAGATGGGCTCTGTATAAAGCGCTGACCAGCCAGCCTTGGGCTGGTTATGCGATTTCTCTTCTTGTCAAATTGGTTAATTTTTATGTAGATGGCTTGGTTTTATTTGAGAAGTCTTGAGATGGGATTGTGAAATCAAGACTTATCAGTGATGAAATGGAAAATTGTCCTAAAGTTGATATCCCCTCATATAAGGATTTAAGAAAGGGAAAATGCTTAGAGTTTTGAAGGACAATGCCTTTGCAATATTTGATGAATCCTCAGACATTTCAATTTTTTTTTCTAGGCCAAACTTAGTTAACACACTTTGTTTCCCTTCTGCTCACCAATAAAAAATAAAATTTCTAACCAGTAAATCCATCTATGTAATTTTAATTTGTAATTTTTTAATTAAAAATATGCCACATCATTAAAATAAAATGTTAAGTCATTGTTTTATTAGCCACATAAGTAACATTGTTAAAAACAGTTAGTAAAAAGACTTATATTGCTCATTTTGAAAACTTGATGAACCAATTGCGCATGTTTCAAACTTAAGGGACCAATTGCGTACACAGGGTAAACTTGAGAGACCAATATTGTAGTTTCGCCTAATAAATAACATTTGGTTTATACAAAATTTGACATGTGTATTAAGAATATAAAAAATATGCAATCTAACTGTTAGATTTTTAAATATGTAGCAATTTTTTTTTTTTAATGGGAGTTATAGCCAAACTTTATCCTTACTCAGCCAAAAAACTCTTATTATGATGTTCCAGAAAATGATTATTTTTCTCCCTTGGGAGACTTGAACTAATGGACAGGTCTATTTTTCTTTTAAATAATTAAAAAAAAAAAAAAACCTTTTCCCATATGCGGACTTTGAAAATTAGTCCACTCTGCAAACTCTTTCTACGTCTTTTTGTCTAATCTCTATATATATATATATATATATATATATATATATAAAACCAAAACTTTTGAAACTTCCACAATTTTCCACGTTAGCATTTAATTTTTTTTCTTCTATTTTTTAAATTTGATTTAAAATTAAATCTAATTTCTGCCCCCACCAAATACACGTTACAGCCTCTTTAAAACCAAAAAACGAAAACTTAGAGCATTAGCATTGGAGAATGCTAATGCCAAATCTAAGAGAAATTTGGAATTTTAAGCTCCAAAACCATTTGCATTGGAGAATGCTAAACAGCAGAATTGCAAATTTTTTTGCAATACTGCTACAGTACAATTCTAAACATAGAATTGCACTGTAGCAAGTATTGTAAAAAAATAATAATATTTTATCTGACTCTCTCTCCTCTGTCTCTCATCTCTCGTCTCTCTCTCATCTCTGCCTCTCCATCGCTGAACCAAAAACCAACACCACGGTGAAACAGCCACCCAGCACCATATCACGCCAACCCAAAAACCGAAACAACCACCCACAACCCAGCACCACAGAGCACAGCCAACGATCCACGACCACCCGCAACCCATATCACGAATTCACAACCCAGCACAGCCAACGATCCACGAGCACCCCACCCGCAACCCATATCACGAATTCGCAACCCAGCACAACCAACGATCCACGAGCACCTGCAACCCGCAACCCATATCACGAATTCGCAACCCAGCATAGCCAACGATCCACGAGCACCCCACCCGCAACCCGCAACCCATATCACGAATTCGCAACCCAGCACAGCCAACGATCCACGAGCACCTGCAACCCGCAACCCATATCACGAATTCGCAACCCAGCATAGCCAACGATCCACGAGCACCCCACCCGCAACCCGCAACCCATATCACGAATTCGCAACCCAGCACAGCCAACGATCCACGAGCACCTGCAACCCGCAACCCATATCACGAATTCGCAACCCAGCACAACCAACAATCCACGACTACAGAGCACAACCACCCGCAACCCAGCACCACAGAGCACAACCACCCATAACCCATATCACGAATTCGCAATCCACGACCCACGATCCACAACCGGAGCAGTGCGAGTACGAGCCACGATCCACGACCCATGACGTTTTGGGTTTTATTGAAGCCGAGTTGTGAAATTCAGGATTTTTTGTTTGTGGGTTTTGTTGATTGATACGTTTTTGGTTGATCTATGAAGTTTTGGGTGTTTGAGTTAATGGTTATTTTTGGACTATTTCACCACCTCTCCAGAAAGGAAGCCTTCGGCGGAAGTTACAGAGGGAAGAGAGCTTTTTTTTTTTTTTTTTGGAGAAACAGAGGGAAGAGAGCTGAAAATGAGAGAGCAGAGAGAGATGGGAGAGAAGATATAATTTTGATATATATTATTTTATTTTATAAATATATTATTTTAATGAGTAAAAGAGGAAAATAGAAGTTTGGGATGTGGAGGTATTGTAAAATAAGATGGTATAATGATAAAGTGAGTTTTTAGAATGGTAAAATAGAATAGCATTAGCATTTTCCAATGCTAATGCTCTTATCTCCTCTTCTCACTCACTAACATCTCCTTCCCCTAAACCTAAAACTCACCCTTACCTTCAAAATTAAAACCCAAAACTCAGATTCTCTCACAGTCGCTGCCGCCGCCACAGATTGCCGCCACCACAGATCGCTGCCCTCCAAGTCTCTCGCAACTTTCAATGTCAGATGAGGCTCATCAACATGAGGACTCCACAACCCAAACCATGGAGGATTTTTCTGGCTACCCAATTCACGAGCCTCACTCTTTCATCCAAAACTTTGCTTCTTCTTCATTGTCCGTTGACACTGAAAGTTTACAGAACCAGGTACGGAACGGAAATTTGTATATGGGTTCATTGCTATGGGTTTTCATTTGCTTCACAGTTTAACTTGCTGGGTTTTCTTCTGAGGGGTTTTATATGACCATGAGTGTGACGTGACACTCATAGTGTGTGTGTGTGTGTGTGTTGTTGATTAGTCTTTAGAGTTATTAATGATGCAAAGTATGTTCATTAGATCGATGAACTTGCGACTTTCTCGGATACTCCTGCCCCATCAGTGACTAGGATCCTGTACATTGAGAAGGATGTTTTGGCACGCAGGTATGCAACTTGACACAACAAGGCCTTGATATACAAGGAGTCAAATGCATGAATAAGAAATTCATTTTCTGATTTTGATTTTAACAAATGAATTTCACTTTAAATGACACTAATAAGTTGTTTTGTCTAAACATATACTAGAAAGTCTGGCATGCTACAAAAGGTTGTAGTTTGTTTGTTAAGTATGTGTGAGGAAATAGTTCGTTTGTTATTGCTTTTATTTTTATAATTTTGATACATCTTAGGTGGGGGAGGGGGACTTGAATCTATGTATTCGTTGGAAACATTAGGAAGTGGTAAAGATTCTAATTTGTTTATATATTTTCTAAGATTAGGGTTTGCTATCAAACTCGATGTTGGCTTCGTTGAACCTAAGGAAACCCTATAGAAGATCAAATTCTACATGGGCTTCGTCTCTTGCCATTTTAAAGAATGGTTAGTGATGTTTTTATTTTTATTTTATGTTTTCCCCCTTACCTATTCTCTTTATTTGGAGTAAATTTGTGGTTTTTTTTAAAAACCAAAAGAGCCTTACATTATTATTGTTCATTGAGAGCCTTAATAAGGGGCAGAAAGAGTCAGAGAGGGAGAGAAAAATCTCAGGGACTTTATAATTAGACCAAAACTTCTCCGAAAACATTACTAGTAAGTTTTTAATTTTGTTCTATTGTTTTTGGCTGTTAAGTATGATTTAGGGCTACGTTTGGGAGAGTTTCTTTTGAATGATTAGCATAGATTGATGGGTTTGGAACCAGTAGTGGAGTTTGCTAATTTCAATTATTGGCCGCATTGCTCTCTCTTTCATATTTTAGCAAATTCAATCAAATTATTGCTCTCTCTTTCATATCAACTAAGGGGGTTGCTAATTGCAGTAGCATGGCTTTGTCCTCAATTTCTTGGGTATGATTTTCCATCTTTTTTGGTTAATAGGAAGGATGTGGTGTCATTGCCGAATGGTGTATTTGCCCATGTCTTATTTATATGGGAAAGATTTGTCGGTCCTATCCATCTTTCTACATTTAACTTTTACCCTTCCATACTATAATATTTTTTATTCTTTTTTCAAACTCTTGCTGTTGCATTGAAAAATAATTCAAATAATAGGTTTCAAAGATACTTCAAAATAGGAAGCATAGATACCTCAAAATAGTTGTTGTATTGGATTAATTGATATTGTATAAGTAATAATGATTGCCTAAAGATTTAGAATTGTAATAAGATTTTAATCAATACTGCAGAGTTTGGTCAGGCTCCCAAGGGTCAACTTCAAACCCCATGGATGTTTTTTATAGAGGTGTTGAAATAGAGACTTTGACAGGTACAATTTCTTCCACTGCATATGAATTGCCCATAATATTTTGTATCTATAAATATTCTTCTCTTGGCTTCAACTCAAACTTTTCTCATAAACAATACTTTACTTTTGTTAGTGGGAAAGAGAGAAAAAACAACTCAGCAATCCAATCTGTTCTGTGTTAGACAGCACCTTTAAGATAAAATACCTTACTATTTTATTCTTATTACATAATCTGAATCTAAATTCCCAAATTTTTGAATTTTTACAAAAAATTATGATCTTTTTCACTCATTTTTATTGTGCCCATGCTTTAATTTAAAAGATATTGCAAAGGTGGAGATGGAGTATAAGTATGAGGACTTAGCTAAAGCCCTTGAAAACTTTGGAAACAGTTATTATATCTTTCTTCTCTTTTTGTTTGCTTGTCTAATTCTTTGACTGAATTGAAAATAAATAGTTAAGTTCTTTTGCAATCTAACATTTTAATCTATTTACATTTTTATCATTTTGGGTGTGTTATTGATAATTGATATATGAGCCAATTTGTTTGGTCTGTTATCCGCTCATCCAGTAACACCCTTGATTATTTGGGTTATTGGTTTTGATTAAGGTTGATAGAAGGGCAAAATCGAAAACATCTACAATCCCACTTACAAAAGAAGGCAAATACGCCCTCAAGAACAATCTTCTACTGAACTTATACCTCTCATCATGTACCGCAGATTTACCAAGTAAGTTGACAGAAATCCCTAGAAAATATATATCAAGGAAAATCGAATATTTACCTTATATTTTTTGTGCATATGGGTTGGATAAGAGTTTGGCTTTTGTCATTGTGTCAGTCTGTGGAACAAACAATGTGACGCCTAATTGAAAAGGTTACTAAAACAAACATGTCCCTGCATTTATTAACCATAATCCATATACTTCAATAACTATATGTATTATTGAATTTTGGTTTGTGTATGTGTTTCAAATTTGAGAAAATTTTTAGTTAAGTTAAAGTAACCATTTCAGTATTACATTATTATTGAGAACATAAAAAATGGTCAAAAAGGAAGAACCTTTATAAATATACTACAAGTTGAACATTTATATGCTTGCAAATAACATTTACAAATATGTAGACACAGTAATGTTTTGCAATGTTGCGGCTAAATTGCATGAAATAGAGATTGAGTCTATTGATGGAACTAGAGAAGTAGAGGGAAGCAAAAGAATGAACTATTATAATAGTCAGCACTTTCTAATGTTCACAGCCACTATTATATAAGCATATAAATCTTTTTGAAGCCAAAATTTAATGGTGGTTCATGCTAAGCAATTCTTCTGTTGATGTAAGTAGTGAAGATCAAAACCTTATAGAAACGAAGTAATTTGAGACACATATAATTAAATGATATAATAGTTCTCAACTCTCTATATTTCTTTGAGCATTTAGATCAATGAAAATTTTGTATCTTTGTTGTGTATTGAGGTAGCACCATGAAAGGTTAATTAGCAAATACAAGATTCTCTTTCTATGAAACATGTTTCTCTAACTTAGTTAGCCTAATTTGTTTATTGATTAATTTAAATGCTTTTCTTTCTTCCTTTTTTTGTCATATATTTATTATAGATTGTATGCAAAGATGATCCATAATCCATTGATTCAGTATCAGTTACCTAAGATTGTCAGATTTACAAGAACTATGATTGCATATTAAAAGTTTGTTGCTTAGAACTATTTGATCATTTTTGGCAAAAGCACTTTAGCCATCAGATGCTTTTGTGATTCAAAATGCTTTAAAACAATTGGTCTCTAGATGATATAGAGGCATTTACCCCACTTGGTATATACCATTGGATACAAGTTTCTATATTGGTTAACAGCTTTAGGATGTTCACTATAATAATAAAAATAATAATAATTAAAAAAAAAAACATTTTGTGTAACAGGTCACCATCTTTGCATTGTACCATTAGGACCCAAATATTGGAAAGATGCTTCTTACATATTCTATCTTTTAATGCCTCAATCCGGCCTTAACAATTGCAGATTTTCTTGCACATAGTGACCCATTTATGCTACCAGTAATTGGAAAGAGGAAGCTGATGAAGAAGATCCTTTACTGGTGATTCTTGCAGGTTGATTATTAAGCTGATCCTTACTAATCCTTTTTATGGCATTGCAGGTTTTTTTAATGGTTAACCTTAATTCTATTACTAATTTAAAACTTGTGCATATATTCTTTATGCAGTGACCACGGAGCTTTTCTTAAACTTGGTAAGGATGAAAATATGCAAAGCATAATGGAAAGGAAAGAGCGTTCTATTGGGAAAACTTTTTAATTATATCCAATTAACTTGCAGAAGATGGAGGATATGAGAATGCAATATGTAGATCTATTATCAAGCATTGAATTTGTAGATTTTCAATTTTTCTATTTTCAAGTGTAAGTATTCCTAATTCCTTTCTCAAATTTTTTTTTTCATTTTTTATAACACTTTATAACGCCATTTTATTCAAGAGAAATCTAATTGAGTTTGTGGCTGGTGCAACTTTTCTTCTTTATTTCCTGCTTAATTTAACCATTTGAATAATTATATAATATATCTATCCAAAGTAGGATTTACTCTTTATGATATGTGCATAGGTTTACAACCAAAACATCTGTGATTACGAGAAGTTCTGCACAATCCTTTGTGCTGAACACTACCCAAATGTAGTGTAGTGCAAAAGAAGAGGAAAGAGAACATCATTTTACACTAAACAAGTTGGGAAAGTTGACATTCATCATGCATCCTGCAATGGAACAGTTTATCTCTTTCCTCTATCATAAATTGTTTTATTAAAAAGATGAAAACAACCTGTTTGTTATGCAAACAAATGTGCAAGATAACATAGATTATATTGGTGATGAATAGTAGATTTAATTGCAATTGAGTATTGTGTGAAATCATCACCATAACATTTTTTTATAGCCAAGTTACAATAGCAAAATATTTTTTTTTATTTTTTTATTTAACTATCCCGTGCATCACACGGGTTAGTGATTAGTAAGTCTAAACTCGCATTCTATAATAAAGATGCCGGTCTCCCATGTATTTCTTTATTTTTTTTAATGGGTCCGGTTAAAGAGATTTACAAATAACATTTCTCTTTTCCAAGCCAATTCCTTTTAAGTCATTCTTTAGCTTTTTCCCTTAATAAAACTCAAGTCTTCTCTGCAGGTCTTTCTGCCTAAACTCTGTATAAAATTACTGGTGCCCAATCATTGGAAAAGGGAAACCCGGTTTCTTCTCTGTGTATAAATATAATGGGTGCCAGTGCCACCTCATTGAAGAAGAAATCCTCTCTCTTTCTCTCTTAAATTAAGTGATCTAAAGGACTAGATAACCGCGTCTAGATATGAGTATGACCTCCAATACAGTGACTGACATTTTGTTATGTGTCCAAAACTCCAAATGTCTATGACAATATTAAAACCTAAGTGGCAGTGGGGAACTTTGATGATGCTGTCACCTTATTTTCTTCTTCTTGTCGGCGTCGACCACTTCTCTGTCTTCTTCGTCGACCACTACTGCTTCCTTTCGTTTATTTTTTAGTTTAAAATTGTTAATCATATCTTCTTTTTCTCCGTGTTAGCCACACAAATTTGACAACATTTTTCATATTAATTGAAATGACAAGTTTTTATTAGTTTTTATCTAGGCCTACTACTAATATCACATTTTTACCTATTATTAACAATTCATGTAACTTCACATCAAAAAAAAAAAAAAAAACAATTCATGTAACTGTTCAATTTTTTTTGTGTTTATAAACTTTCTCATTTGACTTAATCCTCCACCTCACGAGATTGCTAAGCCTATACGTGTAATATTTTGTTCTTTTATTTGTATTTTATGCAGGGACGGATCTACGTTGGGGCAGAGGGGGGCCATTGCCCCCCCCCCCCCCCCCCCCCCACATTAAAAAAAAAAAAAAAAAAAAACTAGTATAAAAAAATTAAGATTTGCCCTTATATATATATATTTGTCTCTCCTCCTCTAAAATATTTAAATATTGACCTACAAGAAAATAAATAAATAAATAAAATTCATGCCCCTTTAACTACAAAAACAAAATAAAAAAATAAATATGGACTAAACAAAAATCGCGCACAAAATAAGAAATACTCATTTTGTATGTTATACTTTGTTGATGTGTTTTATAATATGAAATGTTTAAGAAATACTTATTTTGTATGTAGTATTTTGTTGAATATGAAATAGATGCTAGTTTTTATTTTCATAAATTTTTTTTTGGTTTTAAGCTTTGCCCCCCTTAGGTATGAATCCTAGTTCCGTCCTTGATTTTATGGTGATTTTTTTTCAAACTCTATGCATGTTTTTCATTGGTTAGAATAAGTGGGTCAAAGTATACATTTAGTTAAATTGATTAGGTCTTCTCAAAAAACAAAAGTTAAATTTATTAAGAATTACGATGGTGTGAACATATAAGGGTTTACATTTTTAAACTCTTAATAATTTATGAACTTCTAATTAAATATACATGTTCATTTATATATATATATATATATATTAATAATTACAAAACGGTACATTGATATTAACTAATACGGAAATATTTCATTTCTATAATCAATACGAAATGGTCATTGAATCACTAATACATTATTGACTACTTTGATCAAAATGCGAAGCAACAAGGAAATTGCAGTGAATGGACCATAAAAAAACATGGTATTTTATTATTATTATTTGGTTTTATGTGGGTGTTGTTGGACATTAGTGCAGCCTCAAGAATTGGTAGCTAGAAATGGCTTACTAGCTTGAATTATAATGATATTTAGGGGTTTGTATGAATCATGTTGGATAATTTTTTTCAAAATTCAACTAGATAAGGCGAGGATGAGAAATTTTCCAACCCATCACATATGTAGAAAATACAACCCAACCCAAGGGGTCAGTGAATTATGCGTAGACATTTCATCTCTTATAAAAATTGGACTTTCATCAATTATTCAAACATTTTTCTTTCAATAAATTTTTACAATTCACATAAATGTCTAAATTATATTCCAAATTTCTAACTTTAGCAAAACTAATTCTCAAAATACCAAAATAATCAAACCAAACAAATTAAAACAAGGTAATGAAATAAATTTATATATAAGATGCTTTGAATTGGGTCATATGGATGGAGAAAAACTATCAAAGACTCAAAATAAAATTTCAACCCAATGCACAACTCATGAAACCAACCCAATGCATCAGGTTGGGTTGGTTTCGTTAAGTTGGTGGTTTGGATGCACACCCCCTAGTGATATGATTCACTGAAATCAATGGTTACAAGCACCAATCTGGGGCTTGGTTTGATAGGGGCTTAGCATCAGGGTCGGACCTTGAATGCTTGGCTAATGGCTGGGCCACTTCCCATTTGATAAAGGTAAATGTCACAAATTGTATCCGTTGAATGCAATGAAGAGAGATTGTTATTATTATCATTTTTTTTTTTTTTTTTTGTTATCTTCTAGCTGAGGACTGATGGCTCATTCAACCACCAATCTGAGTGATTTTGGCTGGGCAAAGTTGAGGTTCCGCCCCTCAAGTCTTCACCTAGAAAAGAAAATTTGAGTGATCTCTGTTGATGAAACATTTGCTACGTGAAAAAGATAAATGGCCATCTGCTCTTCAAGTAGCAGGACATGGAAGTCACTAGTTCGCGCTATCTTTTACCGACTAACACCAACATTATTCTTGCATTGAACAACAATGATCTAAAGAATTTCAATGAAATTAGATGAAGCTTTTGCACATGATTTTATGCAGACAATTGGGATACTCATTGTTATTTGAATAAAGGTTAAATTAAACTTCATGTAAAAACGAAGGAAAATGTTCATTTATAGAATTATAGTATTAATAATTAGAAACTAGGGATAGATATTGCTCAAATAAACTGTTTGAGAATCGCTTTTTCTTAATGCACTTCTTTTCTTTAGGATCTTTCGATTTGATCTTCCTTTTCTCTTCCAACATTCACTTGAAAAGTTTGCATTGCTGATTCTCTGGAATTTGTTCCCGTTTTCATCAAAAGGAGAAGTTTTTGCAGCTGTGGTTGAAAGTTGAAACTGGAGTTGCAATTTCTTCCTCTATGTGCTCATCATTCCTCTTTGTCCGCATAAAGAGGTAGGCTATAAAAGTATAAAGTTCACAGAAACTCATAAAAAGAATATTTAGAGAATAAAAAACTTACAAGTTATATAGGAAAACTACAAAGAAACACGGGAAAAAAACCAAGTTTGACCACAAAACTAGATATGAATACCTCTCAAATATAGGATCATAACATGCAAAGAATATATTTCCTTTATCAGACAGCTCACTCTACTTCCATTTCAATGTAATGAAACTAGTTTACCACCCCAGAAGTCTTCTTGTATATTCCAATTTTTCCTTCTCAAACCTGATTGAAACACCAAACAAGATATTAAAGATGATCAACAGATGTAGGTCCAATATATTAAAATAATCATATCTAATGCACAAAACTCCCACTTTTGCTGGGTCTGGAAAAGGTGATTGATAGGCAGCCTTACTCTCAATTTTAAACAGGTGAGTTAGTTTGAGTAAAAAGAATATGTTGCTACTCACCTATATAATTATAAGCTCCAAATGAGGCACATGAATAACTCCATCCTACTTAATGTTACAGTATGCAATGCAAGATACTAGGCACATCAAAGGAATTGATACTAACTTTGTCTATTCAACATATTGCTCATCATAGACATGTATAAAGCCAAAGATTACTTGTAAACGATTTTAATCACAAGTAGCAGAGCTTTAGCTGGCCAGTAAATAATTTTTGCAAGAAATGCATTTTGTTTGTCTTTTTCTCCCACCTTTTGTAATGATTATGTTCATGTCTTTACTCTTTTCCCACACCCGAATAATCCATACTGATTATGCTAATGAGAAAATGGTCATGAATCATGATTTTTGTTTGTAACTTTTAAGGATAGAAAAGTAAGTCTTTTACTCGACCATTGGCTGTAAGATCCATGACAAATAGCCAAAAACATCACTCTGATTAGGCAACCATAAGGCTCTAGTAATGCAGAAGAATGCCTCTAGATATTCCTGTTACTACCATTTTAACAAAACAAGAAGAAAGGTCGTCAACAACAAACTCCAGAATTCCCCAAATGAAGCAATATGCATCCTTTTTATGAGAATGTTACACATTTTGGTAGAAGAGAGTTGATGCTAAGGTCTTCTCATTGAAGCCACCTAGGGTTCTATCCCTTCTCATCGAAACCCTCAATTTTCTCCATTCCAAGTTTGTTCTTTATTACAAGATGAACAGCCACTAGCTAAAATACATTTAAGTTACAGACACTATACCCATATCAACACCCCCCCTCCCCCATCTCAAATAGACAGGTAAAGTAGTACTTTACAGAGGAATAAGACACCTGTGATCAAGATTTTTGATCATATGGCATTCCTTCTTCTTGAATTGACACACAGCAAACTCATCTTTAACTGCATCATGCCTAGCCTTGAATAAGCACTAACGACCATCATATAGGATCAAAGCATAAAAGATTTTTTTTTTTTTTTTTAGTAACCAGACAATTTCCAAATGCCCAAGCAATCCATCCCCTCTTCTCCCCAACTTCCCCCTAGTGCACGATGTGGTGGAAGCAAAGGTTATCCCCTTCATGCTTGGGTAGAAGGTAAAGGAATTAAATTATTGGCCATGCAATCCAAATGCTCCCTACTTCAAATGCCCTGTATATAAAACTTCAACAATGATAACAATTCAAGTAGTCAACTACAGTGCTCAAGTTTCATTTCTCTAAACCCAAAAAAGGAACAATGAAAATAATCAATTGCCGAAGAATTTGAAAGTTTTACAGTAATTTGAGAGAATTGCAAGATTTATTTCCCCTCTAATTCTCCAGATTCATTCTGGCTTCTTCGTTTGGAACTACAATATATGTTTATTTCAGCCCTAATACTCCAGCATATTAACCGCATCACCACTCTTCTGCATAAGCATTCCAAGACTCTTTAGTGCATCGGAGGAGAACAGAGCAAAAACCTCCTTCTTTTTTTTTTTTTTTCTTTTGGAAGGAAAAGAGTAAGAAGTAATTAGATGTTACATAACCAATTAAGATCTAAATCCATAGAGGCTAGAGTCAACATATTCTCACACTGTTTCTCAGCTAATAAGGAGAATCATAAATCCCACACAAGCTCAAACTTGGAACACCAAATCCCATTTAATCAGAATACCACCTCCTCCCTTCTCTCTGTGATTGTATCAAGGAATACTTAGGAAATAAGACTAAAACTATAAGTCCTATCCTAACAACAGAATCCCATCAACAAAACAATATCAAGAAAAGCACTTAATAAGCTTTAAAAACAATTCTTTGAAGCTGAAATCTCAAAACCCATATCACCATTTTATAAATTTAATCACTTTGTATACGAAATAAACACAATAAATTAAGGTAAACAAAAAATTACAAAGCTGAGGAATAATAAAAGGAAAGGGACTTCCAACAGCAACATTGACAGCCAAGTGCATGGGCCTAAGAAACCTGTAACGCCGAGCTAATGACTCTTTTGGTGGTGGCTGCGGTGGAGGAGCTGAGTCTCCATTGCTGATGATGCAGAAGACGATGGTGAAGAAAACTCGTTGGGTTTCTGCTGGGGCTCATGGCAAGCAGTCAATCGAATCGATCAATAGTCAGAAACCAAACCCCGGATACTGAAAACAAAAACAAGCACGGCTCGTTGGGGTTTTTTTTTTTTTTTTAAGCTTTGGAGTTGGAGTCCTTTTGTTTTCAGTTTCTCACAAAACATGAAAAAGATTGTTTTTTTAGGAAAGCGTAAAAATCGCTCATTTGTTATGTTGGCTTCAACTTTCGAGTATTGAGTGACACGCAATTTTGTCAAAGTTATAGGTGTTTTTCGTTTTTTTTCAGTTAGCAAATTATTGTTTTATTTATTTATTATTTTCTCAACACTTTTTATGTTTTTGGCTATCTTAGCTTATCTAATTGAATTCAATCAATTTATGAAAAATAATAATGTTATCTTTTTTAAGCAAAATTAACTTCAATGGTATCCTCTGAGAAAAACAGTAAAAATAACTTCAACAGTATACGTCATTTGGTCAGTGCAGTATGTTTTCCCAAAAACTTAAGATGGGCCTAAAGTTTTACACATTTTATTTTATTTAAACTTTAGAAAAGAGATAAATAAGTAAAGCCAAACATGTTTTTCCCCTCCCTCAAATAAGAATAATCTTCATTTGCAAGCAAACTTATGATGAAGTTTTACTTTTTACAAGATCTTAAGTCTGATTTGGTATGCTGTCATTCAAATTAGTAATCATAAAATACTATTAAATTCATTTTTAATATTCTAAAATATTTAAAAAAAAAAAATTTCCAGTACAATTAAAACTAAAAAATTAATTAGAAAATAAAATTTTAAAGAATTTTCAATAAGCTAGGTTTTATTTTTATTAATGAAACTAGCTTATAACTCATGCATATGTATGTGATACATTTATAAACATGCACAATTAAATGTGTATTAAATTTTACTAATTAAGTTTATATATAATATATATAATTTTCCTATATTTGAGAATATAAAATAGCTACATATAATATAAACTCTAAGTTTATTTGTAAAAGAAAATTCATTTGAATTGTTATCCACAAAATTTTAAATTTTAATTTGTCAAACAATTATTTGTATAATAATAATAATTGTAGGGGTGAAAGACCAGGGAGCCCATACCTTGTATATGTTGGGCCAAGGGCCCAGTCCGGGGAAGAACTCCTCCTCGGCCAGGCAAGGCCGAGGACAAAGGGAATGGTCTGCCATTAAGAGCGACACTCCAGACCATTCCATAGAAGAGAATAAGTATTAAGAAAGAACAAGACAAAGTTGTTACTATTGCATTAAATGCTCTGCAACTAACTGAACCATGTTTTTCAGCCTTTACAACCACTCCCAAAGACTTTGGGGAAGGGCTGATGGGACAAATATCAACACTATCAATCTAAATCTACACGTGGACAGTGGAAATGAGAGGAAGACAATATAAAATAGAGGAGAAGGGAAAAAAGAAGTCCCAGAGCAATCTGGAGACCAGACTTGTAACAAAGTATTAAGAACAATATTTAAGAATCAACCTCCTCGAGTAAAATCCGAGGACGTCTTTCCCTAGTGAACTTATGTTATCTTTCTTTCTTTATCATCAAAACTTATTGGTCGATCATTTAATTCGCTAAGGTCCAAGTTTCCAATTCATTATCTACAAATTTATTGTATTGGGATCATTGGACCAAGGCTCCATACATTTTGGGCTTGGGTCCCAAATTGTGACCCTACAATAATAATAATAACAATAATAATAATAATAATTGTAAAGACCAGATTTGAGTTCCTAACCCAAAAAGGTGGATGAACTTAGGCCCAAAAAGCCCAAAACAATGAACTTGTAGAGAGTGGGTTGGAAAACTGGGTTTTAATAAATCAAATAACAACTAAAGTGGATTTAGATGACAAGAGAATGAAGATAGACAAGTTTAAACTAAAGAAAATTGTTCTCGGCACAGTCTGAGGAGGTCAGTTCTTAAATATTTCTCTCAAGTTTGATTACAAATACAATTCTTGATTGCTATAGTGTTTTTCCCTTAGTTTCTCGATTCCCTTCTCTCATTGCCTCCTTCTTTTATACTATCCTCCCCTTTCATCTTTACCCTCCACATACAGGTCAGATGGTTGGTGTTGATATTTGTACTATCAGCACCTTCTTGAAATCTTTTTGTAATAGTTGTAAGGCTGAAAACCACTGTTCAAGTATCACTTTCACATTAATGCAGCCAAAGGTTTAACTGCAGAGCATTCAATGCGGTGGTAGCAGCTCTCTTCTTAGATATTTTAGGACTCTCCCGTATCTTATGTTTCTGTAATGCTTATCTGTGTCAATAGAATTTCCTAGAACGTTCCCCTGGACAGCAAACCACCCCTTTGGACCTCGGCTTTAGTTAGCTGAGGAGGCATTCATCCTCGGACCACCCTTATGGGCTCTTATGACCAAAACTAACTTTTTCATTTACTAACACGGACTCTTAGGAAGGTTTTTACTCGTCCTCGAACTATTCCTATCCTCGGATTGGGCCCCCAGCCCAATATATGTGCATTCCTGAGCCTAGCACCCGTACAATAGTCCCTCAAAATTCTTCTTCCTAGCTCCTCGAGGAGAAAGGAGGATTTCGATGTCACTGTAGTTGTTCTGTGCTCATCGTATCCCACCTCTAACTGCGAATACGCCTTTTTAATTGCCCAAGGCACGCTCCTGATGCTTTGGCATTCGAGACGCGTCTTCATTAAATTTTTACAGCTCCCTATCCCCCATATTCTACAGCATGATGCGGATCCAACGGCTGAGGATTTTGCTGCAGGATCTACCCAAGAGCCTCATAGGCATTCCAGGCAAACACATGAATATTCCTCCTAAGAAATGCTAACAGTTCTTCCTTCTCCCGAGGAGGCAACTGAGTTCTAACTTGAAAAAACTTTTTCAAATCGCCATCTATGGCAATTTCCTCCAACCTCTCACACTTTGCCTCTCCCGACACCGCATTCGTAGATAGGACCGAAATCCTTGATTGCTATGAGTCCACCTCAGCAGAGGCCGAGGACTCAGCCGCAAGCTGATACATGATGGCAGCCACAAGGTATTGCCTAGCCATGGATTGACCTTCCACAAGCTCCTCAATCTGGTCCCCTGATGGATACTTCACCTTTAAATGCAGAGTTAAAGAAACGACCCTTAGGGCATGAAGCTAGGGTCTAGCCACAATGGCAATGTAGGGAAAGTATGCATCCACCATAATGAAGTCCATTTCAACCATCTTTGAACCTGTCTACAAGGGCAACCTAATTTGACCCCTTGGGATAACTACCTTCCCATCAAAACTCACCAAAGGTGAATCATAGGCTATCAGATCTTTAGGCTTGAAGTTCATCCCTCTATATAAGTCATGGTACATAATCTTTGCACTACTACCCTGGTCTACCATCACCCTCTTCACATCACTTCTGAGAGTGACCATCAAAGCATCATCATATGGCTGGATGGTTCCCATCTTTTCCTTGTCTGAAAAACTCAATGCCGGTCGGATTCCCACTCCAGCCCTCTTCAGCTCAGAATTAGGGTCCTCAACTAGTAGTCGAGCTATAAACATCACCCTGGAAGGATGAGAACCAGTCCTCCCAGGTGTAGCAAAGATAACATTAATTGTGCCTAATGGGGGCCTTGAAGAAGCGTTCCCCTGAGCCCCTAACTTGATTGGTCCCCTTGCCCGTTAAGTCGATACAAAAACTATTTTAACCTTCCCTCTCTGATCAGTTGCTCCAAATGGTTCGACAGAGTTCTGCAATCCTCGATGGTATGCCCCCGCTCCTGGTAGTATTGGCAATGGAGGCTTTGGTTGCACCTCAAGAGGTCTCCTCCTATTTTGTTTGGCCATTTGAAGTGTGGCTCATTCTTGATCTACTCCAAGACTTGATGCACTGGTTCTCGGAACACAATGTTAACCACCTGAGGAGCCATAGATCCAGATTATCCCGTAAAATCCCTTCGAGGTCTGTTATTGTTGTATCTATCCGACCTGAAATCCCTCCTCTCCTAAGGGATAACCTTACCTTTCCCCTTGCCTTTTTGTTGGTCTCCTCAACCTGCTTGTACTCATTAATGCAATCCATAAGCCGATGAACACTCCTTACCGGCTTCTTGGTCAAGGATTTTCTCAAATCATGCTCGGTGGGCAGTCCGACCTTGAAGGTCCTTATAGCCACGTCATCAAAATCCCCATCATTCTTATTAAACATCTCCTAGTACTTATCCGAGTATGTTTTCAGGGTCTCACTTTCTCGCATGGACATGGACATGGAGGGCCGAGGAACCCTACTACAAGTAATAAAATGAGACCCAAACGCTTGGGTGAACTCCTTGAAGGAGTCAATAAAACATGCACCCAGACCATCAAAGCACCTCATTGCCACAGGCCCCAAGCTAGATGGAAATAGCTTGCACATCAAGGTCTCATTCTTAGACTATACAATCATTCTCTGGTTGAAGTGATTTACGTGATCCACAGGGTTTGTACGACCATTGTATATGGTGAACGTGGGCTGAGTGAACCGCCGAGGAAGTCTCCCTTCCTCAATCCTGCATGTGAAAGGTGATCTAAAGATTTGTTTAAGTGTTCTGTGCATCACATCACTCCCTAGGCCTTTGGAAGATGAGCTTCTGTTTCTACGCTCATGGTGGTATTCCTCATCATACGAGAAAGACTCACTGGGAGGTGTCCTTGATCTCTGCCTATAACTACCATCCTTGATCTTCATATTTTATTTAGTTAGTTAGTGATGTTGATGTTTCTCATTAAAACCAAAAGAGATTTCAGTTAAAAAAGTATTGAAGGTAAGCCAAACCCTTGAAATATTATAAGGGCATTAATCGTTCCAATTTAATGACTTATATAAATGAAAATTTGTGTATCGATCGAGGTAGGAAATTAACAATTTCTTTATGAGTTTCAATTAGTTCAACTGATAAAGTTTTTTATCATTGAATAAGAAATTTGTGATTCAAATTCTGATAACATCAAAAACCAATTAGTTTCTGCCTAGAGTTGGTGCTTCATGCTCTTTGGTCATTCTGAGAACTAGAGGTGGTCTAGTTTAATGTAGAGCTCTGGGTTTTCAGCAAACAACACAATCCGAATACTTCATAAAATTGGCTGCATGGATTTTCAATGAACACAGCAACCCAGACTTGTTTGCTATTACCATATGGTCTATCTGGAATCAGCATAACCAAGTATGCTCTCCATCTCATACCACAGGTTTCCAAGGATCGCTTAATGAATTTCTGGCTATGTAACCACCACCACAGCCCCCTCTAATTACCCCTCTAGTTCGCTAGTGCCCCCTACCACTAGGTTTTGTCAAAATAAACTTCAACGGATCAGGTTTTGCCAAGGATAATAAAGCAAAAGCTGGTACTGTCATTTGGAATAGGGATGGACTTGTCCTGGCGTCTCAATCTCGACCGATAAATCAAGCTTACAGCCCCCAGGCTATCAAGGCAATGGCAGCTCTATCTGGTCTTCAACTAGCGATGGAACTTAGCTTCACTCACGCTGTCTTGGAAGGGGACCGCCTCTCACTTATGTCAGCCCTACAAAATGACTCTGATATATTGTGTCCTGATGGTCTGCTAATTGACAATGTCTAGCGTTGTTATAGTTCTTTTCATAAATTACTTTACTCTCATACAAAGAAAGAAGGTTATAAGGTTACTCATTAAATTACGAGATATGCTTTAAATATTTGACTTTGTTGTGTGGATGGAAGATGTTGCACCACTAGTTTCTATTGTTATTCATGCTAATGCAGCCAATTTATTTTAATATAAGCTACGTAGGTTGGATTCTGTTATTTACACAATATATATATATATATATATATTATACAGAAAACCAAACAAAAAAAAAAGTCATTTAATTATTAGGATTCGGATTCTATTACTGTAACTTCCATTAATTATTTAATCTAACTACATTCTGTTTTGCTTCTCCTTTTTTCTCTTCGTGTTCTTGCTCTTTTAAATTTTGAGTAATATTAGAGATACAAACTTTATTCAAAATATTTTACAAACTGCTAAAGTGGTGTGTGATGCCTCAATTTGATTGATTGTGTGATGTGTATGGGTGTGTGATGAGTCCCACATCTGGTATTTACTAGGTTGAACTGAGTTTTATTAACAACTGCAAAGAGCCTCAATTGTGATTGGTCCTTTTGAGGTATAGCGCATATGTGGCTAGCGCTTTTCCTTGGGTCGTTACATATGGTATTAGAGCCGGCCCGGTAATCCCGCGTGGGCTCAGAGACACTACTCCACAAAGTGGGCCCTAACGAGGATATTAGGGATTTAAGTGGGGGAGATTGTGATGTCACAATTTGATTGATTGTGTGATGTGTGTGGGTGTGTGATGAGTCCCACATCTGGTATTTACTAGGTTGAACTATGCTTTATTAACAACTGCAATGAGCCTTAATTGTGACCAGTCCTTTTGAGGTATAGCGCAAATGTAGCTAGCACTTTTCCTTGGGTCGTTACATGGTGAGTGATTATTGGAAAATGAAAAAGTAATATTAATGGTAGATCTAAATGAAAATCAATAAAAAATTGGTCACATTAATAATTTGTAAAGATATTTTGAGGTATAGTGCAGATGTGGTTACCACTTTCCCTTGGGTCGTTACATGGTGAGTGATTATTAGTAAATGAAAAAGTAATATTAATGGTGGGTCTAAATGAAAATCAGTAAAAAATTGGTCACATCAATAATTTGTAAAAATATTTTAAAACAGTTTGTAATTGTAGCAATACTCATATATTTCTCCAATCTTCAAGATTCTCTAGCTTACATGAAGATTTTCTTAATTTATTATAAAGATTTACTATGTGCAAAATCTTAAATGTCTTATATAGTTTCATATCATTTAAAATTAGTTACCATAATTTACTACTCCAGCCTTTGGGATATCATTATTATCAAGGGTCATTCTACTGTACCCCCCTTTTTTTTGGGGGTACGGTACCCCCTTTAATCTTGGCTATAGATTTTACACATTTGAATCTGACCATTTATTTATTTTTAGGAAAAACTAGGGCCAAAATGGCCAAATACCACCTTTTTTTGAAATTTTTAGCAACAAAACACTGTTTTGGAACTAAATGGGGATCTACCACTTTTTCTAGTACTCAAGCTCACCAAACTCGAGTACCCCACTTTTCTATTCCACCATGGCACGATGACATGGCATCTGGGATTTAAATATTGTAGTTAGTACTTGAGCTTCACAAGCTCGAGTACTGTTCTAGTCTATTTCCATTAAACTCTAAGAACCCCTGTCTCAATCTCATCCCTCACTTTCAGAATCTCCCTCTCTCAATCTCGCTACATCTCACTCTAACTCTCCCACACGCTCTGAATCTCCCTCTCAGTGTCACTGTCGCTCTCATTCTCAGTGTCGTTATCGCTCTCATTTTCAGTCTCCCTCTCGGTCTCGATCTCCCTCTCAGTCTCGGTCTCACTCAATTTACATCTTCAATTTGCATCTTCGGTTTGCATCTTTAGTTTGGAATCACAAGGTATGTCTCACTCAACTTGCATCTTCAGTTTGAGCATTGGGTATTTGTGGGTATTTGTGGGAGAGTTAGAGAGAGATGGTAGCGAAATTGAGAAAGTGAGAGTGAGTTGATAAAAACCGGGTATTGATGTGTTTGTTGGATTTCTTTAATGATTGAAAAAAAATTACATCAAATTTTGAAGGCTTAAGATGAGTCTGCATGTCTATATTGATGTCTTTTATGGGGAAGAAATGGGTTTCATTTGTTGAGAAGTTTAGCACCCTTTATGAACATATGTAAAACAAATACATTGTATTATATAATTCTTAACATCAATGAAAATTGAAATTGGGTATGTTATGCTAATTCAAAAAAGGAAAAAAAAAAAAAAAGGAATAAAACAGACAAATAGATCATATGTTCATGACTCAAAAAATCAAATACTATATAATAACAAAGTTAGAGGTGCAGAAATGTTTTAAACACCACTCTATAATTTATGATAATCTAGACACATGTCTTAATCTATGATAACCTAAATGCTCTAGCCTTACCAGATTAATCAACTTTTCAATTGAAAAAAAAATAAGGTAAGAAGTCAACTATTTTGTTTAATCCATTCACACGGATTTACCTAGTGCTTGTGTTTCATGCCAAATCAAACCATTAACATAGTAATTGGTTTGTAAGTATGCCCCATGGAGAAGCCGATGCACAAGTAACTAGGGTCTTTAACCATTATTAGTGTTAAAATTACAGGTAAAAATTCCACATTTTGTTAAACCTAATGCTTCCAACAAACAATACTATCCTCCGAAGCATCAGGCAAAGGTTCAACGCAATAAGACATCAAGGAAAAGCCAAAACTTCAATAAAAACCAGAAAGTGACACCAATTTCCTGGAAGATCATAACATCTAGAGCCCTAGACCTATAGAATCAAGCTGCTCTTCTTTGTTTTCTTTCTTAAAAGGAAAAATGTTTGCATGAATGAACCCTAACCCTAAGTGTACTAAACCAACCAAGACCAGTCTATACAATTCCATTTAACCTACTCCAGCCTAGATTAACCAACACCACTCAACATAAAATCAGATCAGATAATGCAGATCTAAAACTATAAACCAAGTCACATATGATCATGCTTTCTGAATCCTAATTAACCGTGTATTCAGGACTTAAATCTTTTTCATTCCTTAAACTGACACTAAGATTTTAAAATAGCTTCAGTAAGGACTTAAATCTTCATGTTTTTGCTCGTCCAAAAACTAAAATAAGAAGCTCTTTCTTGACACAAAACAGAGGGCTTATGAAGCAAGAATGAAAGAGGGTTTACTTTAATTCATGTAACCAGGTTTGGTCCTTAGTGAGGAGATTTGACCAACCGTAGAAATACAAGCCGTTTGTTAGCAGGTGTAATTTTTTTATTTATTTATTTATTTATTTTGTTTTTAATGAACATTTTCATATGTTATTAGAGCAATCAGTCATTGTGGGACATAGTTAGCGTTCTCATTGAGGCAATCAGTTAACAATAGAAATCAATAAGACAAGTGAATGAGGGTTTGTGAATTCTTTACTACAAAAAAGAATTGAAAATTTATTAGATAGGACCGCTTATAGCACAGAGAAAGTAAGTTAGCAAATGCAATATTAAAGAGTGCTTTATTGAAATTTAATGATGTAAACAACCAACAATTGCATTAAGAAGCATAAAGTCAATTGACTGCCTAACCAAATTAATGGAAAATTATGGAAGTCCCTATATTTTTTAATTGTAGAAATGATCCAATCAAAGAATATCAATGATGAAATTGACAAAACTGGATTGGATTGCTATGATAGAGAATACTGTTAATAATGGGCATTTACAACACAAGAAATATGATCTCTCATTTTAGTTTGTAATTTTCAAAATCAAAATTAATATGATGTGGGTATTTATGGGTATATATGGGTATTTTGTGGTGTAATTTTTTTTAATAGAGAGACTTTCATTTTAGAAATTTCTTCCATCTGAAAGTTGTGGCTTTCTCATTTATTTATTTAGGGGTGAAAATGTTTTATCTTGTATACTGATATATTCTATTTCTATTAGCTGAATATGTTGTAATCTACTTAACATTCTAAAGTTTAATACATTTTTTTTTATGAAATTAGTGAAGGCTGCATTAGATATATATTATTGCCATTTTCAGTCAAATATGTTTATAATTAAAAATAAATAAATAAGACTGTCATGCTATTGTCACCAAATGCCAGATATGGACCCACATGGAGCAGGACCCTCTATACAGACTTTGTTGATGAGGCAGGATGTGCATCGTTCAAGTTTGCTTTGGGATGCTCCTTTGGAAGGCGAGGTATGCACTTGTTCAATATATGTAGTAGAAAGATTTTTGGCATTTAAGTTTGAAGCATAATTATTACGTGCTACTCTAATTATTATTAATACTAAGCTGCTCTATTTGCAGGAAGTGCAAGGTGTACTAACTTGTCATTACTGAGAGAAAGGTCTACTTGAAGGTGGGTTAGATCCACGAATTGCCGCTTATATCATAGATGCAGGGTTAGATGGACTACTTCGGGTCCCACATATGGACCTTGACCACGCATTGATCACAACATTGGTGGAGAGATGGCGGCCGGAGACGCACTCATTCCACCTGCCCCATGGTGAGATGACCATCATACTACAAGATATGGAGGTTATAATAGGGGTACCTGTAGATGGCTAGTCGGTGGTGGGATATACCGAGATGGTCGATTGGGGCGAACTCTGCGGCAACTTGCTAGGGCATAGGCCGCCGAACAGAGAAGTTGGTAGTAATAAGAACACTACAGTGATGGAAGGGCTGAGGGTAAAAGCCAAATGGCTTGAGGATTGGTTTAGCAACCCTCTCCCGGTTGACGCCCCTAAGGAGCTTGTGCAGCTGTATGCTCGGTTTTACATACTAGAGATGTTAGGTGGTATGTTGTTTATGGACAAGTCTGGTGAACGGATCTCAATTATGTATCTGCAATTTTGCAATCCAATCAACAACGGAAAGAATTATAGTTGGGATAGTGCAGCACTAAGTTGGCTCTATAGACATCTTTGTAAAGCATCAGAGAAGACAGCAGATTGGCGGTGCATTGCTATTGGTGCAGTTGTGGGTGTGGGCGAGGTTTCCACACATATGTCCTATGATGAGGCATCCACACTAAGCACTGCCCCCAGGTCCACTTGCTATCAGGTATGTAGCATCTTAGATAGTTACCGTTTTACATTTCCGCATTAACTTTTTTTGCATGGGAATTATGTAAGTAACTAATAGGAAGGTTATGTCTGTGTTGTTTGCTAGATGGAAAGGGGCTAAGATAACAACTGAACATGCAATGCACGTCCTACGTGCCTATCATGTGTCGCTTGCTTCGCTACGGCCAAATCAGGTATCGTGCCTTACAAGTGGGAACCGCTTTGGCATGTAGTTTTTGTACTTACAATTCACTTTGGAATAAATAAACATTTTTTATTTCAGAGTTATATGTATTGTTCACATTCGTTACACATTTTTTCTAATTATATTGTTAATATGGTTGCTTGCATCTGTTGGATCATTGCAGATTGTCTAGGAGCCGTACAAAAATTATTTGGGTTCCCTGCTCGCATATTGTACGGCAGGCCAAGTAGAGAGTTCTCCTGCTTGAGCGAGATCTCAAGATACGTAATGTGACTCCTACTTGATAAATGACTTTTACTGGTTTTTAATTTGCATCCACCATGTAGCATAACTTTTAACCTAAGAAGGCCATACCATAGCATAGAAAATCTAGAAAAGCCTTCCTTTCAATGCAAAATAAAGGAGCTGAGGTTCCTTTTATTCTTGATCCTATATTCATGAACCATTGTGCAAGAACCTTCAAGAGCGTAAGCTTAGTTGAAACCACAACTTCCCGGAGTTTTGATTTCATGTAGACAACATTCATGGTGGAAATCATATAGAAGAAGCCTAAAGCAATGTTATGAATTCCGTTCCATTCTGGCCCTTGTTCCACTTCGAACAAAATTCCATGCCATTCCGATGTGTTTCCGGCATTCCGAGGCATTTCGGTAAATTCCAGCTGAAACTAAAACTTCGGCCGGTATGGATTTTGGGATTTTTTTTTCTTTTTTCTTTTTTCTTTACCTTCAACTTCATATCTGACATTCTAACCATCTGAGTTGCTGCCCATCACTACCATCTACCATTCCTTCTTAATCTCCATTTGGACCATAATTCTCTGTTTCTTCTTTACCACCTTTCAAAACTTTTTGCCGACACAAAATCCACATCAAAAGAAAACTGAGGTGTTGATGGAAGGGCGTGCAGCTGAATTAACCGAGTGGAGAGAAAGACTGAGAATGTGGATAATGGACGGTTATGATTTTAAATGGTGGAGGGCATATTCTATGAAATCTTTTAAGGAAGGGTCTTGAATGTCTTTGTGTGGAACTTGAACCCAACTGGTTATTAGTTTTTTATTTTGGAGTTATCATCTGGGTTGCTACACCAGAAAGAACAAATAAAATAAAAAATAGAAGAAGAAGAAGAGAGAGAGAGAGAGAGAGAGAGAGAAGAAAATCTAGTGGGCTATCATTTTCTCCAACTGGAAAGTTTAACTTATGTTAAAAGAGGACAGCTCTACCCAAACGGGCCAAACCCAAAGGTGCCACACTGCTCTTGCCTCTGCTCTTGCCTCTGAAGCGGAGATGAAAAACAGAGTATTGTCTAGAGAGGAGGAAGCCGAGCTATCCAGGAGCAAGAAAAAAGTTAAAGAGGGTCATCATGCTGATTTCAACGATGGTTTAAGTGAGAGTGGGCATTCGCAGGGAAGCCAGACGCCGTGGGGGGATGCAAAGAAAACTTTCAAAGATAAACTGGTGGGAGAGATCCCAGGAGCCTATGCAAAGGCTTTCGATTTCTCGGACCTTATGGACATGGAGGCCGATTCAAATGATGAGGTGGAACAGCTTCGTGAGGGGCTAGCAGCAGTGAAGCTTACGAGGGAGACCAAACTTCGTATTAGGAAACTGTGGTCCAAAGCATTGATCATTAAGCTCTACGTCAGAGTGATTTGACTCGGTGTTCTTCAGAGTAAACTTAATATGCTATGGAAACCGGCTGGGTCATTGGACTGTGTTGATCTCGGTAAGGAGTTCTACTCAGTAAGATTCTCACTGAAAGAAGATATGGAGGCAGTTCTCAAAAATGGACCGTGGTTCATTACAGGGCATTTTTTGTCCATTAGGCCTTGGGAACCTTTTTTCAAGCCAGATTGTGCCAGTGTTTCGTCTATCGCGATTTGGGTTAGGCTTCATGCATTACCTATGGAGTTGTATGAGACGGAAGTGCCTAAACAAATTGGTGAAGCCATAGGGAGGATCATTCGGATTGATTCCCATACCGCCATGGAAGCCAGGGGGAAATATGCTAAACTCTGTATCCAGCTAGATATTACCAAACCACTTATCAACACTGTGCTCATTGGTAGATTTGAGCAGCCTGTGATTTACGAAGGGATTCACAGGCTTTGTTTCTCATGTGGGAGGATAAGGCATAGGATAGAAGCTTGCCCGCTCATCATTAAAAAGCCTGAAACATCGGTGGAGGGTGGTCCGATTGGTGGTGGTGTGAAGAAGAGTACGAACCAAGGACTGCATCAACGTGGCTCGCATGACTCGCATAGTACTGACACAGGTAGTGGGACGTCGAATAACAGAAGTACTGGCACAAAGGAGGATGGATATGGCCTTTGGATGCTAGAGGCACGTAGAAAACCTGGGCAGAAGAGAACAAACTTTACAGGTAATACTGAGGGCCATGCTGGACACGGACTAGGCCAGACAGCTCATGGGCTTAGGCAGGAATCGAAAGGAGTTACGGGGAGTGTTTTTGATATTACAAAGGGTGCTGAGTTTGTTGGGCCTTCGAATGTGGGCCGAGTTTTACACAATGGTAGAAATAAGGTGGATGAGCATCATGAAGCCCGATTCAGCCGTTCAGTTAAGGGCAAAAGAATCTTAGCAAGGAATAGGGAAATTCGGGTGGTGTCTAAGCCAGACATGGGTCATTTCATTGTGAATAACTATTCAGGTGGGATTGCTTTGGGTAAGGGAGGCGATGGTGAGCGCGCTGGTGACTCTTTCCAGTTTACAGCTTGTGGCCGAACCGAGGTGGAGATTCAAGCTTGTCGGCAGGGCTACGATGAGTTCAGAAGAGGTGTTGCTCGTTCTCGAGATGGGTTTGTCCGACTGGCTGGTGGCGCTAGTGTGGAGGAAGCTCTTCTAGTCGACGGCGGACAGTTTAAGGGAAATTTTCCTGCAGACAATTCCAGGGAGGAGCAAAGTAAGCCTAGTGGAGATAATAATGGAGTGAGGGAGGCAAGTGGCTCTATTCGGACTCATCCTCATGATGGGGTTTCGACTCTGCCCAAAGACCATTTTGGTAATCAAGCCAGTGCCAATATTCAGCAAGGTTACGGGGCTGAAGGAGTTGTTCTTGGAAATGTTGAAGTAGGGGATAATTCTGTTCCAAAGGAAGGGAAGTTCAAAGGAGAGGATGGCTTGGTTGGGATGGAGTTTGAAGTGGGAAGAGGAGATTTTGACTCTTCTGTTTGATTGTCTGTTCCTTCTTTTCTTTTTATTTATGAATGTTATAGTGTGGAATTGTAGGGGTGCTCTGAAGCCCAATTTTCAGAGTTATGTTAGTGAGTTAGTTAGGAATCATAATCCTGCTATTTTGGTGGTTATGGAAACGCGGGTTGGGGGAGACAGAGCAAAGGAGATTAGTGATCGCCTTCCGTTTGATGGTGCTATTCATCCGAAGTCAATGGGTTACGCGGGCGGTATTTGGCTGCTTTGGAATTCAAACAGAGTTGGGATTTTGCTGCTCGTGAGCACAGAGTAAGAAATTCATGTCGAAGTAAAGGTATTACCTACTAACCTTTCTTGGATTTTTTCCGCTGTGTACGCTAGTCCTAGAATTGGGGAGAGACAAGTGTTGTGGGAAAACCTTACTAAAGTTACTGATCTTCATAGTAAACCTTGGATAATTGCGGGTGATTTTAATGAACCCCTCGTTGAGGTTGATAAGTTTGGGGGTCGGCCAGTTAGTATAAACAGATCGTTGCTATTCAAAGATTGCTTGGATAAATGTAACATGGTGGATATGGGCTTTAGTGGGCCAAAATATACGTGGATGAATAGAAGGGAGGTTAGCAGTCTTATTCAAGAAAGAATCGATAGATTCTTTATGAATCCTAGTTGGTGTCTGTTATACCCGGATGCCAAAGTGTCGCACTTAACTAGGTGCCATTCAAACCACTGCCCTGTTTTAATGGAAACTAATCCCAATAGGAAAATGCATCTCTTGAGACCTTTTAGATTCCAATCCTTTTGGCTGTCCGATCCTTCCTTTCCTAATGTGGTTAACCAGGCGTGGCAGCAGCCTAGGAAGTTGCTGGAAGCTATGGAAGTTTTTTCTAAGCAGCTAGCTTGTGGAACAAAAACCATTTTGGAAATATCTTCCAAAAAAAGAAAAGGATTGTAGCCCGGCTGGATGGGGTGCAAAAGGCTTTGGCCAATCAACCTTCTGCCTCTCTAGTAGCACTGGAGAATCATCTTATTAAGGAGTTGGATGTTGTGCTAGAGCAAGAAAGGGACCTTTGGGCTTTAAAATCTAGAATTAATTGGATGATTTTAGGAGACAGGAATACTTCCATTTACCATGTTTCTGCTCTTGCTCGTAGGAAGCGGAATTTGATCACTACTATTAAGAACGACGCGGGGGATTGGTTGACTGAGGAAAGAGAGGTTGCAAAGCATATTAGAGAAGGATTTATTGACATTTATACTACTTCTCAGGAGGTTGCAACCCGTGATTTTGAGTACAGTGTGCAATGGCAGCTTATACTTTCTTGTGAAGAGAAAGACAGCCTTAGCCAAGAGGTGGCAGAGGAGGAAATTAGAGCTGCTCTGAGGTCTTTAAAAGCCTTTAAAGCCCCTAGTTCAGACGGGTTGCATGCCGGATTCTTCCAAAGATTTTGGCTTATGGTGGGTAGATCGGTTACAGAGGAGGTGATGGCTGTGTTTAGAGAGAAAAAAATGCCGGAGCACCTTAATAGCACTAACATTGTGCTTATTCCAAAGACCCAAGGACCTGAAACCATTGGTGGTTATCGCCCTATTAGTTTGTGCAACTCAATGTATAAGATAGTGTCCAAGATTTTGGTTGGAAGAATTAGACCCTTGTTGGAGCATCTAATTTCCCCATGCCAAATAGCATTTGTTCCAAGGCGGAAGGGAGTTGATAATGCGATTGTCGTCTAGGAGATAATTCACACTATGGGGAGAGCCAAGGGAAAATGTGGCTATATGGCTCTCAAAATTGACTTGGAGAAGGCTTATGATAAACTCGAATGGGGATTCATAAGGAGCATGTTGATTAGATATAATTTCCCTGATAACCTCATTGAGACCATTATGAGTTGCATTTCTTCTGTTTCGACGTCTCTCCTTTTTAATGGAGGGAGCCTCGACCCCTTCAAGCCTTCGAGAGGTATAAGGCAGGGGGATCCGCTATCCCCTTACATTTTTAGCCTCTGTATAGACTTCTTGGGCCAGCTCATTCAAGAAAAGTTAGAAGCCAAAGTGTGGTGTCCGGTTAAGGCGTCCAGGAGTGGTCCTTCCTTTTCCCATCTTTTTTTTGCGGATGATCTAGTGCTCTTTGCCAAGGCTAATGCAGTCAATTGTAATGCCATTAGAGAGGTTTTTGATACCTTTTGTAGTTGCTCCGGGCAAACAGTTAGTGATTCTAAGTCAAGGGTTTACTTCTCGCCGAATATTGATCATGATGATAGGGAGGCTTTCAGTGATATTCTTGGTTTCCATCAAACGGAGCACTTGGGGAAATATTTAGGCTTTCCTATCAAACACCAAGGAAATAATAACCAGGACTTTGGTTTTGTTTTGGATAGAGTTAAGAGTAAGCTTGCGAGGTGGAAGGCCAATCTTCTTTCCATGGCTAGGAGAGCAGTTCTGATTCAAGCTTCATCTTCAGCTGTTCCCGCTTACATAATGCAAAGTCATTTGTTGCCTAGTAAGGTGTTGGATGGTATTGACCAGGTTAATAGAAATTTCTTGTGGGGTTCGACCGAGAGCAAGGGGAAAATGCATTGGGTGGGCTGGAAAAGGGTTACTAGACCTAAAGATGAAGGGGGTTTGGGGCTTCAAATAGCTAAAGGAAGAAATACAGTGCTTTTAGCAAAACTTAACTGGAGGTTCCATACCAAAGAAAAGGAACCTTGGGCTAAGGTTCTTAGATTGAAATATTGCAGCCCCCGGAGATTGAATTCAAGAAATTTAAGTAAGCTTCCTAGCTCTAGAACTTGGAAGGGGATGATGCGAGGTAAAGATACTTTCAAGAAAGGAATTAAATGGATTCCAGGTTTTGAAAGTAGCCTGGACTTTTGGAATGATAATTGGACTAGTTTCGGTTCGTTAAGAAGTACTATTCAGGGTCCGCTGTCTAGAGAAGCAGCCAGCTTGAAGATTAAAGATGTAGTGGATTTTACGGGCAGATGGGACTGGTCTTCAATTCAAATGCTCTTCCCAAATAAGGTACTTAGAGACATTATGGCCACTCCAATCCCCTTTTCTACTAGAATTGAGGATAGGCTGGCCTGGAAGCATTTGGCCAAGGGGGTGTTTGATCTTAAAAGTGCATATTTGCTTGCTACGGATGTTTTGGGGGATGCTTCTTTTAATGGGCAATGGATTTGGAAGCTGAAAATTCTGCCCAGTATTCAAATGTTTGTTTGGAAGTGTATGCACCTTAGTCTTGGGGTAAATCAGTGCTTGGTGGCTAGAGGAGCGAGTATGGATGCCTACTGCCCTCGATGTCATTGCGAGGTTGAGTCTATTCTTCACTTGTTGCGGGATTGCCCCTTAAGCAAGAACGTGTGGCATCAACTCGGAAGGCAGGTAAATAGTTCCAATTTTTTTTCCTTGAGTCTCCAGGAATGGCTTTTCTCTAATGCCACATCTAAACCTCATCACTATTCGGGTCCTCCTTGGAACCAAATGTTTTTATTTAGTCTTTGGCTGATTTAGAAAGATAGGAATTTGTGCGTCTTCAAGCATAAAAATCCTAATCCCAACTTGAGTAGAGAAATTATGGATAGGGCTGTTGAGTTTTTCTTTTGTGCAAACAAAGCCTTGGCCACCAAAAGGATGATTGTGAAGAACATTAGATGGGGGAAACCGAGGGCTGGTTGGATCACCTTGGACACTGATGGTTCTGTAGCAAGCAACTTGGGTCCAGCCGAGGGAGGTGGGCTAGTCAGAGATGAAAATGGTGATTGGGTTATGGGTTTTGCAAGGAGGATTGGGAATACATCGAGCTACTTGGCTGAATTATGGGCTCTCCAAGATGGGTTGCAGCTGTGTTTACAAATCAATGCTCAATCTGTTGTTATTGAGTTAGATGCTAAAGCCATTGTGGATGCCTTTAACTCTCCATCCTCTTCCAATTCTATTGTCTCCTCTTTAATGGATGATTGTATATGCTTGGCTACCCGTATTCCCCAGAAGAGGTTTAGACATATCTATAGGGAGGCTAACAAGTGTGCTGACTGCTTGGCTAGAATAGGCTCTTTGCTTGATAGTGACTTTGCTGTATTTTCTAGTTCGCCTGTGGACTTAGTTTTTTGGAGGCTAATGCCATTGGTCTGTTTGTCCAAAGGCTTTGTCCTGATTCTCTGTTGGTTGTTTAGTGTTTAATGATATTCCCTTTTTACCAAAAAAAAAAAAAAAGTCATCTGGGTTGCTCATTTTACAACAGTTGGGCTGAACAAAAAATAAAACGTTTGGGTTGCAGCATAGTCAGTCCAACTGAAAGATGTGCTATAATCTCTTTCTTTTTTCTTTTTTCTTTTTTTTTTTTATTTTTTTTTTTATATGCTCTCAATTTTTTTTAAGAGTCCAAATACAGGTATTTGTACTATTTTGAAAAATTTTCTAATGGGTCCTTGTAGTACTTGTGGGAGTTCTTTGATGATGAATTTGATCCTTTTTTCACACATGATGATGAGGAGTAATATCACGTTATAAACTTTGTTGGCTTATTATGGGCTTATGTAATGAGTAGTGACTTGTTATATAAATCTTCTTATTGTGTGACGTTATTATATTGATGTTTAAGACTTAAGACTAGATGATTTGTATTATTTGATATTTACTTCTTTGAATTAATAATTTTATGTTGTATAAGAATATATATATATATATATATATATATATATTTAGGAACTCCAAAACACCCTAAAACTATACGCCGAAATAAGCTGATATCAAAATATTTTATTCTATTGGACAAACCGAAATGGAGTCCGAAACAGAATTAATAACATTGGTCTACAGATTTTGTAGCCAGAGGGTCATTTGCTTGATTAACAAAGTCTAGCGAAAAGGTTTGTAAGTCGGTCTCATAACAATTTCTTTTATAGAGGATTCCTTATGGGATAG